>NC_091555.1:8266162-8278662 GCF_042767895.1 Penaeus vannamei | reverse complement strand
TCTCTTTGCTCTTGTTCGCTCTCTCTCTCTCTTTGCTCTTGTTCGCTCTCTCTCTCTCTTTGCTCTTGTTCGCTCTCTCTCTCTCTTTGCTCTTGTTCGCTCTCTCTCTCTTTGCTCTTGTTCGCTCTCTCTCTCTTTGCTCTTGTTCGCTCTCTTTCTCTTTGCTCTTGTTCGCTCTCTTTCCCTTTGCTTTTGTTCGCTCTCTCCCTCTTGCTCTTGTTCGCTCTCTCTCTCTCTCTCTCTCTCTCCCTCCCTCCCTCCTCCCTTCCCATCCTCCCTCCATCCTCCCTCCCTCCCTCTCTCCCTCCCTCCCTCCCTCTCTCCCTCCCTCCCTCCCTCCTGTTCGAGCTCTCCTTCTCCCACTTACACACGCAATCCCTCTCCATACTCAGCGTCTCCGTCCATTGTGTGCATGCCCATATTCCGCTTCTTAGAACGAGTCTTCTGACAATATCAGTAATGCCGGCGGTATAGAACCGTCTTCAAAAGATGAGCTTTTTTAGGGTCATCCTGTTTCGTAACGCGGATGTGATGTTAACCTGTTCCTACTCCTCCTAATACCCTCCCCATTCCGCTCCCCGACCCCCACCCCCTCTCTATACCGTCGGCTTTCTCTAAGATTAAATTTCGTCGATCTTTGGATTGTCGACAGGGGGAGAATTCCCAAGATTATACTATTATACTGCATCATTCCCCGAGATATAAATGTGCTCTCTTCATCCTCCGCTCAAGTCAATATGAAAAAGTAGCTCTTTGGAAGTCCAACTCAACCCTCCCCCCAACCCCCTCCCACCCCTCACCACGCCCCGCTACTGCAGCGCACGAAGGAGAAACGCCACTGCGGAGTGCAATCCTAATGGATAAAGAATCCTCCCGCACTCAGTTTCTGCCAAAGAACTCCAATCCGCAACACTTCCCTCGCCCCTCGCTTTCCGACGCGCCTCATGGTCTCCCCTTCCTACATACCTTTCGGTCCGACGTCTCTGAGCTCAGACTTTGCTTTCGGCATTTCTTTAAGGAAGGGAGAAGGGGCGAGAGCGTCAGTCTCGCGGGACACCTGATACCGAAGGGAGCACGGGGGTCCCTCGGGAGGTCCCAGCGGAGAGGGGGGCGGACAGCGCTGGGAAGAGGAGTCCGAGGAAAATGGTCCATTCCACAGAAGAATAGTACAGAAGCAGCGAGAGAAAAGGGTCTTCCAGATGCTGAAAGAGTATCTCTCTGGCAGAGCCTGGAAAAATACCTCCCTCCAAAAATGCATTCAAAACAATATACAAAATCATAAAAGAAAGGGGGAGCAGAGAGAAAAAGGCGAGGGAGCGGAATCGTCCTGGGGGCATTGAGAAATACTAGGCCGGGATCAGCCCGGCATCCCCCCTCCCCTGGGGGAACGGAGATACCCGCTTGCCTGGCCTAATGACAGTGCCTTGCCGCCTCTCCCCCTCGCCCCAAGGAAAGCGCTGACATTACGGCTTTTTAGGGAGCGCGGCCCCCCAGGGAACACCCTACCTTCACCCTGGCCGCCATCTTACGGAGACCAAGAGACTTCCTTTCTTTTCTTTTCAGGAAACGCGCTGCTTTCCTCCTATCCTTGCAGTAAAGTGAGTTTGAGCGCCTTGGTCGATGTCGAACGTCTCAAGTACTCTCATCGAGACAAGAAGGCACCACAATGATACTAATATTGACAAACGGAGTGCGTGTGAATGCGTGGGCTGCAACAAAACGCGAATGCGTCCAGTTTAATTTCTACTCCTTCCCATCACCTTGTTCTTTACCTACTTCTCTCTCTCTCTCCCTCTTCCTCCCTCTCCCTTGCCAAGCAACTGCCCCTATCTTGTCCAGAAAGAACCTGGGCAACACAAAGGCAAAGACCAGCGCAATGCGAGCCAGATAAGACCAACTCCTATCAAGACGCACTGGCGAGTTCTGGCGCGCCAGCTACACGTCGGTGCACAGCCAGAGACCACGATGGTTCGCGGCAAATTCCTCCTATCAGTGTTCTGGGCGGGAAATTTCCGGTATGCCCCCCCCCTCCCCACCACCACCGTCGCCTACCTCTCCGGAGGTTTTCTCCCCCCCCCTTCTCCCATTAGCGCCCCGACCCCCACTCCCCCGCGGACCGAGGGCTGGGCTGCCCCAACTCGGGCGACAAACAACATTACTTTCCCCGCTCAGTTACGTTTTCTGATATATACACGCTCCTTCCAATCTTTATTCCTTTTCTTTCCGTCTTTCGCTTCAATTCTTCTTCTAACCCAACTTCCGTCTGTAAATCCTTTGTTCCTTTGCACCTGCACAAGCATCTAATTTCACTTTCTTTGATTTCAAGTAAATTATCTTAGATTTTTCTTTCCTTCTTTCCCGCCGTTGCGCAATCGCTCACCGTGCAAGGCCTCAGCGCCTCTTCTGGCCTCGAGGGACGTCTTCGCATGCACTCGATCTCTCCGCTTCTTTCTCTCTCTTGTTTGTGTATTTCAGTCTTCGATTAGCTCCATCCTCATCATTTTGTCTGTTCTCTATTCTCTCCCCCCTTCTTCTTTGTCTTCTCCTCCTTTCTGCTTCCCCTCTACTGGGTCCTGTGGTCCTTCCCTTCTCTCCTTTCTTCCTCTCCTGTGTTCTTTGTCCGGTGTCCCTTCTCCCCTCTCCGGTGCCCGGTGTCCTCTCTCCTATCTCCCTTCTCTCCTATTTCCCTCTTATCTCTCTTCTCTTGTATCCTATGTCCTCTTTTCTATTCTTTCTCCTTTCCCTTCTCTTTCCTTTTTTTCTCTCCCCCCTCCTCCTCCTCCCTCCGTCTCTCCCTATCACCCGTTTTCAGTATTTTTAAAAATCGGTGAGCCTTACATTTTTCGAAATTCTTTTTCCGAATAATGTCATCGGCACTCTTTCTCCATGATTTTTATCATATCTTTTATCCAGCTTTAAATATTCAATAAATGCATTTTTTTATACTTGCTATTCTATCCTTCGTTTCCGTCCCTCTTACATTATCATATCTTCGTCGTTTTCCTTTTCATCATTTTGGCTCGTTTCTCCCTGCCTTCGCTCTTTGTTCTGTATCAATTTCTGTAATAAATCTGCTCGGCTCACTCCCTCCTGTCTGAATCTGCCAGCCTTTTGTGTGTGTGTCAGCCGGCCAGACAGCCAGCCAGCCAGCATGCCTACGCGTCTGTGTCTGTCTGTCCTTCTGCCTGCCTCCCTGCCTGTCTGTCTGTCTACCTACGTCTCCGCTCATTCTATCTTGCTCATATTTTTTCTCCTACCTCCCTTCCTCCTCCTTTCCTTCCTTTCTTTCTTTCTTTTTTTCCTTTCTTCCTTCCTTCCTTTCTTCCTTACTTCTTTTTCTCCCTCCTTCTCTCCTCTCCTCTCCCCTCCCCTCCCCTCCCCTCCCCTCCTTCCCTCCTTCCTCCCTCCCTCCCTCCCTCCCTCCCTCCCTCCCTCCCTCCCTCCCTCCCTCCTTCCCTCCCTCCTCCTCCTTCCCCCTCCTTCCCCCTCCCTCCCTTCCTCCCTACCCTACCCTCCCTCCCTCCTTCCCCCTCCCTTCCTCCCCTACCCTCCCTCCCTCCCTCCCTCCCTCCCTGCCTCCCTCCTTCACCCTCTCTTCTTCCATTTTCTCCTCCAACTCCCTCCCCCCCTTTCCCCGAACGCGCCGACTGTGACGTAGCGATGAATCCGTCTCAGCAAAACGAGAAACGAGAAATAAAACGGAAATAGAAAAAAGCCAAAGAAAACGGCGCGACACCTGGACGTCTACCTGGCCCTAAATCACCCTGGACAGCTCCCCCTTTTCCCCCAGAAGCACGTGGAGCAGACTCAGCTTTCAGAGTGCAAAGGCGCTAATGAGAAATTCTGGGGTCTTACCTTCGCAGACTATTCACAGAAAGGAGAAAGGAGGGACACGGAAACGCACAACGAAAGAGGATTGCACAAACTCTCTGGTGACAGATACGCTGACACGCGAACGAAAACGGAAACTGAAAACAGAAACAAATAAGAAAGAGGATTACACTCAGACATCCCGGGACACGACACGTAGACACACGAGACGGACAGCTGTTCCCTTATCTCCGGACAATACCACCACCACAAACGCAGGCCCACATGGGATGTAGCCAGCCAATTACGCCAATTTACAAACAGATGGATTTACGAGCGCGTCCCAGCCCATCCGCTCGCCCGCCCGCCCACACGCAAGATTCTAGAAATGCCCTAAAAATCCCCCGGCCGCCCGCACCCCTACCGCCAGCCCCACAGGTTCCATGTACATATGCAAGCGGCCCATCTGGAACATTATCGGTCTAATAGCATTCTGGCCCGGGATCCATGCCCCCCTGCCTCCCTGTCCCCCAGCCCCCTGCCCCCCTGCCCCCTGCCCCCCCAGCCCCCTGCCCCGTGCCTCCCGCCCCACTTCCACTTCCGCCCACAGATATAAAGAGCTTTCCACAATATCCATCACAACTTTTATTCCTTTCATCCCGCCCGCCGACCGTCAACCCAATTTAGCTGGAGGACTTACCGAGGGGATGGTGGGAAAAGATGGGCGGGGAGGGAGGAAGGGGCGGCCGGCGGACCCTCTATGCTGGACGACGGAGAGAGAGTGGGCGGGAGGGGAGAGGGAGAGGGTGAAGGGTAGACAAGACGGACGGGAAGACGAGAGGAGAGACCCTCTATGCTAGGCGGGGAGTGGGGAGAGAAAGAGGGGGTGAGGGGAGACTTTCTATGCTGGGGGGAGGGGTGGGTGGGTTCATGCGTGGGATGAGAGGCAAAGACGGAGGGAAGGGAGGAAGGCCCTATGCTGAACAACGGTGACCCCAGTGCAAACAAAGCCTGATCTGACCTCTTATTTATGTAACATGTCCCAGACATGCGCGCAATAAATCGCTTTAGTAATTTGCTTACTCTCAATTCATATTGCGCGTGAATCTTGGTCTGCACACGCTCCTGCACGCCCATAATAGCTCACACATACGTATGCGAGCGCACGATGTTAAGATTGTAAAACGTTTAAGATATATAGATACATATATATCTATATTTTTATCTACATACAGACAAACGCAGACGCGCGTGCGTGCGCTCGAACACGCACACACATATATATTGGGGGAGGGTTGACGCAGTTGTGCGTTTGGGTGTCTATATACAGTATAACCATAAGCAATAAAGCCAATCAATGTTATAAATCCCACTCCAACTCCTACTAACGCCCCCTTCTCCCCATTCCCTCTCCCCACTTCCAGCGAGCACGTCCTTCTCCCTCACTTCCAGAGCGAACGCTAGCAGCCCCCCACTACAATTTTCTCTTCCCCTCCGCAATCCCCTTTGCCTCCCCTTCCCCGGGCGGTGCGCACCTTCTCTCTCTCCTTTCCCCTCCGTCACTCGCTCGCTTTTGCTGCGCCACTTCCTCCACTCCATTCTTGCAATCATTTATTTCCTCACTTCATTTCCTTCCCTTCTACATCATACCCATCTCCCTTTCCAAACATTTTCGATCCCTTTCCCCCTTCTTGTCCCTCTTCTTACCTTCCAGAGCCTACAGTCACCCCTCTACTCCCCCTCCTCAGTACCTCTAGTTCCCCTCCTGAGTACCTACATCCGGCTACCCCTTTTACCCCTCTACTAAGCTCCAAAGTCCCTCTACGACTGCTTGCCTCAACGCAGACACCGCGAGACAGCAGCCACAGCCGCGCAAAGCCACAGCCGCGCCGACCGACCCAGGAGCCGAGCTCGCATAACCTCCCCATCTTGACCCGAGCCAATTTATTCACTCGGCATCAACCGCACGCCCGAACCAGCCGAGATCGACCTCACAGAAAACATATTTTCCTTTCTCCCTGAACCCGGTCGATTTACCACGCATTATTTTTTTCGCTTCGTTTTTTTTTTTCTTCTCCCTCCTCCACCTTCACTTCTACCTTCCCTCCTCCCGCCTTCACATCCATCCTCCTTTCCTCCCTCCCAATTCTCTCCCTCCCTCCCAATCCTCTCCCTCCCTCCCTCCCAATCCTCTCCCTACCCCTCTTTCCTCACGCAAACCCTTTCATCAATGTCGATCCCAGATGCATCATCGTAACCTAATGATTCAGTAATTTCCTAGGACCTGTAAGACTAAAAAAAAAAAGCGTCTCCCCCCCCCCCCACACACACACACACGCCCCTTCGAGGAGCCGCACGCGCCGCCCTCCGCCAGGACCCGCGAGGCGAGGAAGCAAGAGCTCCGGGGCTATAGAAAGAACGCCCTCGACGCGCGCCCTCCTGGCGTCCTCGGCTCAAGCCACCTGGAAGGAGAGGGAGGGAGGGGGACAGGGAGGGGGGGCAGAGAAGGAAGGAGAGGGAGGGAGGGAGACGGGGAGGGGGCAGAGAAGGAAGGAGAGGGAGGGAGGGGGCAGAGAAGGAAGGAGAGGGAGGGAGGGAGACGGGGGAGGGGGGGCAGAGAAGGAAGGAGAGGGAGGGAGGGGGACGGCAGAGAAGGAAGGAGAGGGAGGGAGGGAGAGGGGGCAGAGAAGGAAGGAGAGGGAGGGAGGGAGACGGGGAGGGGAGCAGAGAAGGAAGGAGAGGGAGGGAGGGGAGACGGGAAGGGGTGGCAGAGAAGGAAGGAGAGGGAGGGAGGGAGACGGGGGAGAGGGGCAGAGAAGGAAGGAGAGGGAGGGAGGGAGACGGGGAGGGGGGGGGCAGAGAAGGAAGGAGAGGGAGGGAGGGAGACGGGGAGAGGGCAGAGAAGGAAGGAGAGGGAGGGAGACAGACGGAGGGGGGGCAGAGAAGGAAGGAGAGGGAGGGAGGGAGACGGGGAGGGGGGGCAGAGAAGGAAGGAGAGGGAGGGAGGGAGACGGGGAGGGGTGGCAGAGAAGGAAGGGAGAGGGAGGGAGGGAGACGGGGAGAGGGAGCAGAGGTGTTGGGCGAGAGGGAGGGAGGGAGAGGGGGCAGAGAAGGAAGGAGAGGGAGGGAGGGAGGGAGGGGAGAGAAGGAAGGAGAGGGAGGGAGAGGAGGGAGGGGGCAGAGAAGGAAGGAGAGGGAGGGAGGGAGACGGGGAGAGGGGCAGAGAAGGAAGGAGAGGGAGGGAGGGAGAGGGGGCAGACGGGGAGGGGGGAGAGAGCAGAGAGGGAAGGAGGGAGGAGGGAGGGAGTGAGTTGAAGGAGGTAGAGGGAGGGAGGGAAAGGAGGAGGAGGGAGGGAGTGAGTTGAAGGAGGTAGAGGGAGGGAGGGAAAGGAGGTGGAGGGAGGGCAAGGAGAAAGTGGAGGGAGAGGGAGGGAAAGGAGGGTGGAGGGAGGGAGGAGGAGAGAAAGGAGGCCGGGAGGGAGACTGGGATAGAGAGGAGGAAGGAGGGAGGAGGTAGAATGAGAGAGGAAGAGGGGGAGAGAAGAGAGAGGAGATAGATCTTGTTAGTTCGTGTGTGTGTGTGTGTGTGTGTGTGTGTGTGTGTGTGTGTGTGTGTGTGTGTGTGTGTGTGTGTGTGTGTGTGTGTGTGTGTGTGTGTGTGTGTGTCTGTGTGTGTGTCGGTGTGTGTGTGTGCGTGTGTGTGTGTGTGTGTGTGTGTGTGTGTGTGTGTGTGTGTGTGTGTGTGTGTGTGTGTGTGTGTGTGTGTGTGTGTGTGTGTGTGTCTGTGTGTGTGTGTGTGTGTGTGTGTGGTGTGTGTGTGTGTGTGTGTGTGTTTGTGTGTGTGTGTGTGTGTGTGTGTGTGTGTGTGTGTCTGTGTGTGTGTGTGTGTGTGTGTGTGTGTGTGTGTGTGTGTGTGTGTGTGTGTGTGTGTGTGTGTGTGTGTGTGTGTGTGTGTGTGTGTGTGTGTGTGTTTTTAAGGGAAACTTATTTGAACAGATGTTTTTTTTTATTTTTCGCATGAGCGTATGCAAAAATACCAGATTTGGCATAAGTTGCGTGCAAACGCAAGAGCGTGTGTACAAATATGATACAATCCCACCCACAGTCAATAAAAAAGTGCCAACCAACCCCCAGGCCAAGAAACACACAACCCAAATCGCACGTCCGCGGTGAAAGAGAGCTTCTCAAGACGTATTGTCACGGATTACCAAGGGGAAATTGGTAGTTTGCCCGTCCAAAGACAGCCCGGCCCCTGGCTAGATCCTCGGCAGGGGGACGGGGATGACCGTGGGGTCGGGTGGGGGGGGTAGGAGGAGGACAGGCCATGGGGGAGGGGGAACTAATAAAGCTCCTACGGCATTGGATCGGCTTAAAAGGGAGATGGGTGTCGGGCCGGCGATGGGGTTCGGCGATTCTCACTGGGAAATTGTCCGAGCTCGCACCAAATGGACTTGCTTTGTTGACGCTGGGGATGGGTGGCGGAGAGGAAGGCCAGGGATGGGGATGGGACTGGGCGATGGGGAAGAAAAGGGACAATGGAGATGAGGAAAGGATGGGGAAGGAGAGAGGTGGGATGAGGGTGGGGATGGGTGACGGAGAGGGAGAGGTTGAGGAATGAGGATGGAGGTCGGGATAAGGAGAGGCTGGAGATGGGGAGGAAAGGATGGAATGGGACGTAATGAGAATGGAGTGGAGGGGAGGGGAGGGGAAGAGGACGAGGACGAGGAGGAGGAAGAGCGCGAGAGGAGGTGGACACGTCCCGGCGCCCTGTGGTCAAAACAAGCGGCCGAACGGTAATGTCGACAAATTGGTATAGACAAGACTGGAAGATTGGTCGAGGGGGACAAGGGGGCAGGTGACAAATACGAAGACGAAAAAAAATCAATGTCGCCCACGATAAGGCAGTGATTGAGGGCGAGGAAGCAGAGCGGCGACAGGGTGAGGCGAGTGAGGACCAGGGTGAGGACCAGGGTGAGGCCAAGAAGACGAGGATGGCGACGGGAGTGAGGCCAAGGACCGACGAGTGAGGCCAAGAGGGTGACGACCGACGTGGGGCCCAGGGCGAGGCCAAAAGACATCAGGGCGAGGAGCTCCCTCAGAATAAGCTCTGGAGGCGGGAGGGGGGGGGGGAACCAAATCACATACGGACCCACGCTACGATGACGTAGTAATCAATGAATAACCTACTTTTGCCAGAGGCGGCTTTCCACTTCGTAAGGCTTATCAATATAACGTGCCGTACTTGTTAACTTGCTTTGAAAAGTTTTGTGAGAATCTAATTACATACTGGAACATAAAAAAAAACATTTGTTCACCTAAGTTTGCCTTAAACACACACACATATTATATATATATATATATATATATATATATATATATATATATATATATATATATATATATATACATATATATATATATATATATATATATATATATATATATATATATATATATATATATATATATCCACATATTATATTATATCATATTCATCAATCTATATATCTATATCCATACATACATATACATGCACATCACACACACGTGCGCACACGCGCACACACACGCACACACGCACACACACACATACTCATATATATACATATACACATACACACACACGCACACACACACACACACATATATATATATATATATATATATATATATATATATATATATATATATATATATATATATATATATATACATATATAAATATATTTATACACATACATATATATACATATATATATACACACACATATATATACACACATACACATCTATAATCTCATCTCCTCCCTTTCCCTTTCCTCTTGTTCTTCCTAATTGTATCTTTCCCTCGATCTCTTTCTCCTTCCTTTTCCTCCTCCTCTTTCCCTTTCCTCACTTCCATTGACTCCTCCTCCCACTTCCCTTTTTCTTCCTCATCCTTCTCTTCCCCCCCGCCCCCATTATCCATTTCTTCTCTTCCCTTCCCCCTCCTCACCCTTACCTTCCTCTTTCCTCCTCCTTCCTCCCCCTTCCCTTTCCTCCTCCTCCTCTTTTTACCTTTCCTCTTCTCCCCTTTCCTTTCCTCCTGCCCCTCCTACTTCCTTTTCCTCCTTCTCCCTGTCCCCCTCTTTTTCCCCTTCTTCCTCTTTCTCCTTTATCTTCCTCATCCTCCTGCCTTTTCTCCCTTGCCCTTCTCTTTTCTTATCCGCCTCCTCTTCTTTCTTCGATCTCCTCTTCTCTCCCTTCTTTCCTTTCCCCCCGCCTCCTCCTCCTCTCCTTCCACCCTCTTCCTCTTTCCATTCCCCCTTCCCCTTGCGCTCTCTTCCTCCTGCCTCCCCCCCTCCTACTTCCCTTTCCCCTCCCTTTGCGGTCTCTCCATCTCCCTTTATCGTTCCTCTCTCCATCTTCCTTTATCGTTCCTCCCTCTCGCCTGCTCTCCTCCCCGACCCCTCTCTTCCCCCCTCTTTCTCTCTCGGCGGCCATAAAACAAAAGGGAAATGGACAAAGAACTTTAAACACAGCAACACTTAAGCCCTTCCACTATTTCAGTCAAGTCCGATCACCTAATATTTGCGAAATATTATCCCCTCAAAAACAGACATAACAAGAAAACGCACTCGCCTTTAGCCTGGGTACGTGAGAAGAAAGGGAAGAGGGTGCCGGGGTGCCTGCGGGCCAGACAGGGAGCCAGAGAGCCAGAGGGCCACGCAGTATGCAAAAGAGCGTCCTATAAAGGAACATTTTTATTTCGATGAACTCGCTCCTTAGTAAAAATAAAAGGAAACAACTAAAACAAAAAACAAAAAATCCACAACTACAACAGCAAAATCATTCCGCGGTTTCCAACTCTGGCCTTAAATGAAGCCTCGTCCCGCAGAAATGGACGGCCGAACCCATAATTACAACGAATGGCGAGGAAAATAAATGACCGAGGAAGAAAAAGGCGGCGGTGATTAATTCGCCCCGAAGAAGAGGGAGAAGAGAAGGAGAAGAAGGAGATGAAGAAAATGCAACTCTACACAGCAGGGGAATGTCAACATAGTGCCTCAGAGATGGAACGAACCTTGCGGACCCGGCCTAGCGATGCAGCAATCATCGCCCGGCAGCGCAGACCGAACCCCACTCGCTCGATGAGACCGGAAGGAGGAACAGCAAAAAATGATAAGCCTGATCAGATCACGGAGGATTCCTGGGCGGTGACCCGGCCTCCCAGCGCCCAGCCCGGCTCGGACGCGGGGCCGAGTCGCATCAAGCAGTCCTCGTCTTCATCGCCATGGAGGGAATTTGACGCCGAACCTCAAGCGGCGCCTTCTATACCTCTCACAAACGAAGCGACTACCATTCACAGCACACCGCTTGCTCCCGAAGCGCACTACGCCTCACCTACCTCAGCTCCTGCGGCCCAACCAAGTCGTCCTCCGCACCTGCAGTTCACGCTTACCTGAAAGGGATAGAAAAAAACAATAATTAAACCAAAGTCGCCATTATAGGAAACCCCAGCCGACGCTCCCCCGCCCAGAGTCGATGGCATGAATAAATTATCAATAGACTCCTTGTTGCACGGTGCTAATAAGGGAGAGCCAAGAATACATTATTCAAAGATTCGGCAACAAGTTCCACGGCTACAAATTGATGGAAGCTGTCAAAAATTAATAATTTCGTTATATTAGCATTTATCAGCATCAAAATAGCCATCTTGAAGCCGCCGAACGACAGGCAGTTGATCTCGCGAGAAGTGATAACGTGGGAACGACATGAAACGCCAAATAATTTGCTGATGAGAGAAACACAAAAATAAGCGCAAAATAATTGAAGGTTATGAGAGCCGAAATGAGGGGAAAGGGAAATATAGATTAAAGAGAGGGGGATAAAAGCGAAGGGTCTGGGGAAAAATATAAGGGGCCAAATCTTAAGAGGGGAGAGAAGAGGTACTGAAGGGGGAGCGAGAGGAAATAGGAGAGAGAGGATAAGAGGAATGGAAAGGGGCGCAGGCCGGGAACAACATTACTGTACGCAATTACCCATTCTTTATCATAATTATTACATAATCACCCCCGCACTATGAGGGCCCACTTCCAAGCAGCCATTTCCTCGTCACTAATTGCCGCCGCCCTGAACCTCCTCTTCCCCCCCCCCACCCACCCTCCCGTTCACCTCCATCTCTCCCAAACTTGAGGTTATATGAATAATTGAATCTTCTGCTACCTTCGCCCTTATCGCATGCAATATTCACTCTTACGCCGCCCCTTCGTAAGACCCAGGCACTCCCTCGCTGCCCTCCACCGCCGCCTCCTCTCTCATCCCGGCCCGAAGCACTCCGCTCTCGCTAATATAATCAGTCATTTTGCCCGTAGGATTCCCGGCTTGATTTCATCGGGATGGGCGGCCGACGTCTCCCCTGCCGGGCCCTGCACATCCCTTCCTCTGCCCTGCTCCATATAACACGCGCCCGCTCGCCCGCCCGTCGGCCCCCTCTCACGCACGCACGCACGCTCGCATTCACACACAGAGACGCGCAGACATACAGAGTAATTTGTGTACGTGGGCGCATGCAAGAGATAGGAGTAAAGAAAGGGTAACAAGGCAGTGAGAGATATAGAGAAAAGTATAGAGAGGGAAAGAGAACGGGAGAACGAGGGAGTGAGGAAAGGAGAAGAAGAGAGAGAGGTAGAGAGGAGGGAAGAAAGGAG
>NC_091555.1:8231162-8256162 GCF_042767895.1 Penaeus vannamei | reverse complement strand
CCCCCTCTTTTTCTCCTTCTCCCACTCCCACCCTCTCTTTCTCCTTCTCTCTCTCACTCTCATTCTATCACGCACTTGCTCATTTACTCAATTTCGCACGTGGAGAAAGATGCTGAAAAATGCATCAAAGACCACTATTTACAGATCTTAAAGCAGAAAATATACAGCGATGATGGAGACGATGGTGACTGATGATGATGATGATGATGATAATGATGGTGATGATGATGATGGCGACTGATGATGATGATGATGATGATAATGATGGTGATGATGATGATGGCGACTGATGATGATGATGATGATGATGATGATGATGGTGATAATGATGATGATGGTGGTGGTGATGATGATGGTGATGATAATGATAATGATGGTAGTGACTGATGATGGTGGTGATGGTGATAATGATTATGGTGACGATCGTGATGATACAATAAGAATATCCATAACACTAGCCAAAAAGTGCGATGACTTGATTTCCTTTTCCTCCCTTTCCTCCAACTTTCACTCCATGTCGCCATTCTCTTTAAGTCATCTGAGAGAAGGGAGGCCGGATGGGGGGTTGAGGGAGGGGAGAGGAGGAAGGAGGGAGGGGAGAGGAGGAAGGAGGAAGGGGAGAGGAGAGAGGAGGGAGGGAAGAGAGAGGAGAGAAGGCGGAGGAGGGAGGAGGGAGGAGGAAGGAGAGAGGAGGGAAGGAGGAAGTAAGGGGAGGGGAGAGGGGGAGGAGGAGGGGCACAGGGGATGAAATCGGCCGCCGCTGCCTCCGCCGCAACTGGGTTCCCCGGCACTCAGCGGCTGGTAGCAGAAGGCCCTGCTGGCGCCGTTACTGCCGCCGCTGATCGTCGTAATGGCAACGCTGCTCTGTTTATTAAGGTTATATGCGCCTTCGTGTTCATTAAGTTCGATCCACGTGTAAGCAATAACACGACTGCCGTTGTAACTTTCCCTGGCGCGGGCGGGGGGTGGGGGGGGGGGGTGGCGACGGCCTCGCTCCCGCCGCCTGTCGCCCGGGCTGCTTCCGGTTTCCCAAAGCCTCCAGACGAAATCATTTTCAGCGAACAACCTCTTCCCACATTCCCATTCTTGCAGTCGCATTTATTTCCTTATTTTCTTAACTGCAGCGCCTATTGTAGTTTTCTTTTGTGAACATGGCACTCGGATGGCTCGGCAAGTGCTCAGTCAATTAGAGGGCCTACGTGACCTCACCTGATTTCCCCTTACCTTCGGTTTTCGCGATTTTTAATGTTTGTATTACGATGTTATTGTTGTTATTATTGACATTATGACAGGCGTAACCTTATCAACAGTACTTATTTAAAAAAAACAAGGAATATCGAGGTAGGTGGGGCTAGTTTTTGACTCGTAGGTGACTAAGCACTTGTAGAGCATTGTGTGTGTAAACATAGGCATACTAAAATAAAAACACAGTGGACATGGCATGTATTTTTTTCATCATGGCCCCATAAATACACCCATATGTCCTTAAATACAACCCTCGCGCGATTCGATAGACACGCGCGCGCGCGTATGCACGCACGCATACGCACACACTCACTTCCTCACTCACTCACCTACTCACTCACCCACTCTCACTCTTACTCACTCACTCTCACTCTTACTCACTCTCACTCACTCACTCACTCACTCCCTCACTCTCACTCACATATATGCACACAAAAAAGCCAGCCCCCGCGCACGAGACACACGGCCGCGTCCCATCAATGTCACACAAACATCCGCGGCATCGAATAAAAACATCGCCCTGCGGTGCTTTTCCACACTAATCCATTTTTTTCATCTACCAACTCACGCACCGGCCACAGATTACCCAAAAGCCAAAATAACGAACTCCAAAATTGGACTGCAACCAAAATACATCGGCGATATATCGGTCCGCTAAAGCAATAACGAAAAAACAACAAACAAAAACTTCCACGTTAAAGATAAAACAAACTATATATATAAAAAAAAAAAAAAAAACCGACATTGGCCTGGTGCCCTTGAACTGGCGCGCAAAGACGAGGCCGCACCAGAACAAGCACTCCCTGCACTAAGAACAAATAACACTTATTTATCAATTTCTTGCTTGCGTTATTAAGTTTCATTCCCTCCCCCACCCCTATCCTCTCTTTGTATACAATTCTTTCTTACTCCATCATTCGCACTCTTTCTCCCAGACCTTTTCTTTTCCCCCCACTCACCCCTCCCTCTCTTCTTTCCTTCTTCTTCTCTCTAAAAAAAAACAAAAAAACATCCCTCTCATCACTGCCATTTCCCTCATCCGCATCCTCCATTTCTCCTTCCTGGTTATCCGCCATTCCCTTTATTAGCCTCACTCCGTCACTATCTGTCCATAAAACATATCGGTGAAATTTGCAAGCAAACTCTGGGGAACAAAGCACGTCATTTGGGTGTTCCCTCTCCACACTTTACATGTATTTCATATCGTGTGGACTTTCCCCAATCGAGCCGAGGGGCTTCTATTTGTCTCGCTCTTCTATTTGCTCTCACGTCCTCTCTCCTCATATCATATTAATAATACTAAAGGGAGGGAGGGAGGGAGGGAGGGAGAGGGAGAGGGAGAGGGAGAGGGAGAGGGAGAGGGAGAGGGAGAGGGAGAGGGAGAGGGAGAGGGAGAGGGAGAGGGAGAGGGAGAGGAGAGGAGGGAGAGAGAGAGAGAGAGAGAGAGAGAGAGAGAGAGAGAGAGAGAGAGAGAGAGAGAGAGAGAGAGAGAGAGAGAGAGAGAGAGAGAATGGAGATGGAGATGGAGATGGAGATGGAGATGGAGATGGAGATGGAGATGGAGATGGAGATGGAGATGGAGATGGAGATGGAGATAGAGAATGAGAGTGAGACAGAGAGCCAAATCATTCCACACCTTGGAAAACATTCAAAACAAACCTTCCTCTTTAAACGAATTAAAAAAGGGAAGGTTAATAACAACGCCATCCTTTCTCACACTCCAGTCTGCATTTTCGCTTAATCTCCTTCGCCCCTTTCTCATGTCTTCCTTTTTCTCGCGCTTCTCTTTTTTCCGCATTTCCCTGCTCATCGCATCTCCTTCACACCCAATTTCGCACTTCATTTGCTGTCAACATGGTCTCATATTTTTGTGCATGGTCCTTCCCTAATGCAGATGTTACATTACTAATCCTTGCTCTTCCCACATGACCACAAAATCTGTAAATACACACACAGATCTAAAAATCTACTGATAAATAAACATGTATGAGAAAATAAATAAATACATAGATGAATAAACACAATGTAGTCCCACATAATAAGAAACAACATACTCATAAACATATAATTACAAAGATAAAACAAGTAAGCTATGCCTGAAAATGAAATAAACCCACAGCCACATACACTCAAAAGATACACTAACCCGCAAACAGACGATAAATAAATCCCCGGCAAAATAAATACAAACGCATGATTCGCGAGCCCTCGGAACTCACGCCCGATGCAAAATAGGAGCTCATTGTACTGCGGCCGCCCGGACGTGTGGGCGCCCCCCGATGACGTATTTCGGCCCCGCTCGTAAACCCTTATTCGCTGATAGTTTTATGCGACAAGTACGGGCCGTTTTTTGCCAAATGACTCCCACAGCAGCGGCGGCCCCGTCCATTAACACTCGGCGGGCGTTTCTCGAGCGCTGCGCCCGCGGAGACAACACCGCGCGGCACAGGATCAATTTGCACGCCGTTCCCCTCCTCTTTTCTTTTATCATTTATTCTATTATTCCCTGCTTCTCTTCCGTCTTATCCCCTTATTCTCCTTTATTAATCCCCGCTTCTATTCCGGCTTATCCCTTTTTACTCTTCTTTCTCTCGTCTCTTCCTTCTTATCCCCTTATTCCCCTCGCTTTGATACCCCTCTCCTCTTCCTTCCTATTCCCATTTGCTCTTCTTTCTCTTTCTCTCTTCTCTTCCTTCATATCCTCTTATTCCCCTCGCTTTAATACCCCTCTCCTCTTCCTTCCTATCCCCATTTGCTCTTCTTTCTTCTTCTTCCTTCTCTCCCTTCATATCCCCTTATTCCCTTCTCTCTTATCCCCACATTCTCTTATTCCTCCACACCCCTTCCTCCCACGGCCTCTCCCTCCAACCCAGCCACTAAAGATGGAATAAAATCGGCGTTTCGAGCCCCGGCCGCACCACCTCCTCGGAGCGGACGTCCCGAAATGTGCATCGGGCGCAGATCGTCGCGCGACCCCTGGAGTCCCGCCTCCTGACAATGCCCTCCCCGTCGCGAAAAGTACTTTTTGAAAACGCGCTTAAACTCTCCATTCTTCCGTCCTTCTCCTCTATTCGCTTCCTTTTCATCTTTCTCTTCCCTCCCCTCTTGCCTTTACCGCTCCCCCCTTACCCCCCCCTACCCTTTGCCCCGCACCCCCTCCCCCGTCTCCTCAGTGTCACCATTGTTATACACGTTTGTTTCAACGTGTAAGTTTTTGTTCTTTGTCCTCGCCGAGTCCCATGACGCGCTCATCTTACGAAAACTTTTCTTTTGTCTCGTCGAATAAATGAGACCCATATGCTGTCATACCTGCGGCCCGCGCACAAACGCACAAACGCACAAACGCCCGCACACACACACACACACACACACACACACACACACACACACACACACACACACACACACACACACACACACACACACACACACACACACACACACACACACACACACACACACACACACACACACACACACTGCTTCATTCACACAATAATACTTATGCTTGTACTTATGCTCATACTAGTACTAGTAGTCATACACGCTATTTTTAATATAATTAATATTACGATAATAAAAAAAAAGAAAATTAATCAATTAACCATTAATAATAACTATCAAATATTATCAAACAAATAAACGCGCTCCAGCCAGCGAGGGGAAAGGTACAATAAAGAAGCAGACAAGACAACGAAGACCAGGACGAGAAAGAGGAGAAGAGGCATGGAAAAGACGACGGAGACGGAGAAGAAGAGGCAAAGAAAAGACGACGGAGACGAAGATGGAGACGACGATGAGGATGATCAAGGAGACGAGGATCAAGAAGATGGCGAGGAAGATGAGGAGGACGAGGAAGATTACGACGATCGTAATCCCGAGGACGAGGACGATTATGAAGATAACGAAGATGATGACGCCGAAGACTACGACGGTGACGAGGACGAAGACGACTGCGAATGACCACGAGGACGAAGACGAAGACGACCAAGAAGACGACGACGAAGAAGAAGAAAACAAGAGAAGAAGAAAAATATTGAGATCGATGAAGATTATGACGACGAGGAGGAGGACGGAGAAGACGATCTAAAATAAGAAACAGGAAAAAAAGTAAAAAGGATCTTGAACTCGGGAAATTAATAAGCTAAATTCATCAAACATGGGGCTAATTTGGGACAACCTCTCCGCGCCCTTGTTAATTAAAGCGACTACAGCTGTTTTGCATTCCTAATTACCCGACTTTCCAGGAGATTTAGCTAATGATTTCCCTCCCTGCCTTCATCGCTCCGCCCTCGCCCACCCCTTCCCTCCCCCACACGCTCCGCCCTCCGCCCTCTCGCCCTCGCCCACCCCTTCCCTCCCCCACACCCTCCGCCCTCCGCCTCTCACCCTCGCCCACCGCTTCCTCCCCCACACCCTCCGCCCTCCGCCCTCTCGCCCTCGCCCACCGCTTCCCTCCCCCGCGCCCTCCCGCCCGGGCCTTACAACACCGTGTTACCGTGGCCAAGGACTCCATCACTCTCGCTCACACTCGGCCTCTTCGCAGGATCGATGTGGCCGCCCCCTCCTCCTCTTCCCCCTCCCCTCCCCATTCCCTTTATTCCTCTTTTTGTTACTCTGTCTTTCTTCCGTCTACGTCTTACGGTCGTATGCTTAAAGAAGCCCACAATCCTCTACTAATGAAGAATACCATAAAAAAAATCAACTGGTATATATATCAAAATAACGCAAGAGGAGAAGAACATTGTATTTTCGGAACAAACTGCTCTAATGTTGCGTTAAGACTTCCTACATTCGGGAAGATTCTAGCATAAGAAAGTTGTGTTAAGAACTGATTTGCGTTGCACAATTTCTTTAAGCAGTCTTTCAATCTTTCTCCATCTTTATTTTCTCTCTCTCTCTCTCTCTCTCTCTCTCTCTCTCTCTCTCTCTCTCTCTCTCTCTCTCTCTCTCTCTCTCTCTCTCTCTCTCTCTCTCTTTATTAATTTCTTTTTTCCTCCTCCCCCTCTCCCTTTAGAATTTTCTCATCTCTCTTCACAAGAAAACCCGCGCCTTCCTTTGTAATCCCCTTAATCTAACAGCGAAGTATCAAGATGAGAACTTGGGCGAAAAAAATCCACCTTCGGAAAAGGATATCACTAATGGTAAAGGTAAAGAAGGTGGTGGAATTGGCAGAGGTGGTAGTGGTGGCAGCGGTGGCGGAGATGGTAAAGCTGGAGGTGGTAGTGCTGGAAATGAGGTGGTGGAGGTCAAGGTAGTGGTGAAGATCAAAGAGGTGGAAGTGAAGTCTGAGACAAATGGTGCTGAAGCAAAAGACAGATACGACAAAAGAAAATAAACATTAAAAGGAGAAGTGTCCTCCCTCCTTCCCAAGCCAGATCCTCCGCGGCATTACTGACACACCGCCGCCTCCTCCCCCCTCCCTCCCCCGACCACAAACCCCGTCTCCCCTCCCCCCATCCTACCCCCCCCCCCTGTTTTATGTCAAGACGACTACATCCCATACATTTTAGGAGGAGATGCTGCCGCATCATGCGCATCACATGGCACTGCATGGCATTCTTGTTGCACTGATGCTTCCGCGGCTGCAATATCTCGCGGCCGTTCGGGATGTAAATGCGGACGACCAGAAAACCCACACGCCATCAAGATCTTTTTTCAGCTGACGTCTCCATGCGGAAGGACTTAAAGCTTCCGGCAGACAGGCTTTTGCAGACAGGCAGACAGAAACAGACACGACACTTCGCTTTTTCCTCTTCCGAGAAATTAATTTGCTTGATATTATTTCAACTGATAGTTCCAAAAACTTTTCTGGTGGGGCGCAATTTCATTTTTTCACTCTCCCTCTCTCTCTTCTCCTCCTTCCTTCCTTCCTCCCTCTCTCCTCCTCCCCCTCCCAGTCTCTCTCCATCTCCCTTTCTCTCACTCACTCACTCACTTACTCTCTCTTTGTCTGTCTACCACATCTCTCTCTCTACCCCCCGTCAATATCTCTCTCTCTCCCTCTCCCCCTTACCTCAATATTTCTCTCTCTCCTTCTCCTTCCCTCCCTCAATATCTCTCTCTCTCCCCCTCTCTTACCCCTCTCCCTCTCTCTCATTTCTCCCGCACTCTTCCCGTTTTTCCCTTCATAATGGAGCAACTATTCCGGAAACTTGTGGAATCGCTGCTTTGGAGCCGAGACAATAAAGAAGACAGATGCCCGTGTACCAACTGCATTCGGGATGAGCTTCATCTGGAAAGTTTATCTGCATTCTTAATGTCACCTCCTCAAAGGCAGGGAAAGAGGGCGGGCCGAGAGGAAAAGAATGAGATAATGAGAGCGAAAAAGAGAGAGAGAGAAAAAAGAGAATCGTTTTCAACCTCATTGTACCGTCGTATGAATATAATTTTCTCAAGACCGCGCCGCGCAGGAGCTCGCGAATTTCGCCTCGCTAATGATATTGCTTTAGTGCATGCTACGTACCTTAATTGCCTAATAACCTTAACTCTGTTTAGTGTATCAGTTTCCGGCCTTAATGACTCCCGATCCTCGCTTGAACTCCGTGACGTAAAACAGAGGAACGGAAGGAAAGAGAAAGAGAAAATACAGTGCAATGTTGAAAAAAAACACGAAATGTTCACTTTTCTGTATCTAAATCTTTACTGCGCGTTTTTTTTTTTTTACTATAATCTCAGAATCTATATGAATTATTCTAAAGCGACTACAGCTGTTTTCCATTCCTAATTTCTCGATTTTCCCCATAAAGAGATATGGTCTCTATAACCATATCTGAAACAAAGCATTGAGACAAAAACGGTCTAAAGTAGATAACAAAATTAATAAAATACAAGTAGAAGTAAAAACATAAAACTAAACGTCTGCTTTCTGGAAGCGAGGGAAGCAGACTTTCTCACCGCGGCGACTTCTGACGCGGTTTCACGGGCCAGGCGGCAGACCACTTGATTTGTACATTACGCCGAGGTTGATCTTAATCCAGGCAAGGGTTAGAGTGTATACGTAATAATCCAATGCATTGCGAGCTACTTATACACTAGATCAGATCAAGTCAGAAGCACTACAAGCTGCTACGTTCGAGAATTACAAAATCATTAAATACCGCTTCTACTCGACTACATTCCGAGAAAATCCGATACCTTTCGAAGCCCATCCTTCTGCTCGAAAGGCTATACCTACAGACCCACGTCCAGAGTCCCCGGGCGAAACGAGCGAGGGGCCTCCGCCAGCGAGAGCAAAGGGCATCCGACCCCGAAATGCGTTCCCACGGCCGGACCTCGCGCCGCGTCGCCTGGCTCGGTCAGGAGGCAGACGTGGCTGCCGCGCCTCGCCCCCCGCGCCGCCGCCTCTGCTTATTACCTTCACAAATATTTGGGTGACACCTTGGGCCGCGGCAGATGGTCGACACGTAACTAATTAAATTAATAACAAGAAGGATAGAGGAAAACAAAGGAGAAAAAAAAGGCATTGGGCGGCATGTCCGAAAGGAATGTGGCTGCTGTCGGCAGGACAAAGGCTGGCAATGCATTCCACTGATAATGACTCGGTGAGCACTACGCTGAATAAATACACTGTGATGACAGCTGCCTTTGCACCGCCGGCGCGGGGGAGGGGGGGGGGGGAGCAATCAGAGTCTCTTGTGCGCGCTCTGTCTAGGTCTCTTTCTGTCTGTCCGCCCGTCTGTGTCTGTATCTGTGTCTCTGTATCTCGGTATGTCTGTCTGTTTCATCCATCTCTATTTCCCTGGTCTCTCATGGAATCTTCTGCAAGTTTGTGTGTGTGTGTGTGTGTGTGTGTGTGTGTGTGTGTGTGTGTGTGTGTGTGTGTGTGTGTGTGTGTGTGTGTGTGAGAGAGAGAGAGAGAGAGAGAGAGAGAGAGAGAGAGAGAGAGAGAGAGAGAGAGAGATAGAGCGAGAGCGAGACACAGGTACAGAGAGAGAGAGAAAGAGTTACATAGCATAAAACATATATGTGCATATACCTAAATTGGCAGATCGAGAGATAGATGAATGGCTATGATCACACGCTAATACGCGTCTGAATTCGTGGCCCTCGCTCCCCTTTCCTCCCCTCCCTTCCTTCCTTCCCATCACCCTTTCTTCTCCTTCCTCACATCCATCATTCTCGCTCGCCCTCTCATTCATCCCCCTTGCTGCTCATATGCAAGTCTTATGCCGTGGCCATTACAAGCTCAGTGCCCTTGCTTGTTTGCTTGCCTGCCTTCACCTTGCCCTCCCCCACCGCTTTCTTCCGTCAGGCGCCGCTTTCTTCCGTCAGATACCTCTTTCTTCCGTCAGGCGCCATATTCTTCCGTCAGGCGCCGCTTTCTTCCGTCAGATGCCTCTTTCTCCCGTCAGATACCTCTTTCTTCCGTCAGGCGCCGCTTTCTTCCGTCAGATGCCTCTTTCTCCCGTCAGATACCTCTTTCTTCCGTCAGGCGCCGCTTTCTTCCGTCAGGCGCCATATTCTTCCGTCAGGCGCCGCTTTCTTCCGTCAGATGCCTCTTTCTCCCGTCAGATACCTCTTTCTTCCGTCAGGCGCCGCTTTCTTCCGTCAGATACCTCTTTCTTCCGTCAGGCGCCGCTTTCTTCCGTCAGGCGCCATATTCTTCCGTCAGGCGCCGCTTTCTTCCGTCAGATGCCTCTTTCTCCCGTCAGATACCTCTTTCTTCCGTCAGATGCCGCTTTCTTCCATCAGGTGCCACATTCTTCCATCAGGGGCCGCTTTCTTCCGTCAGGTGCCACATTCTTCCATCAGGGGCCGCTTTCTTCCGTCAGGCGCCGCTTTCTTCCATCAGGTGCCACATTCTTCCGTCAGGCGCCGCTTTCTTCCGTCAGATGCCTCTTTCTCCCGTCAGATACCTCTTTCTTTCGTCAGGCGCCGCTTTCTTTCGTCAGATGCCTCTTCCTTCCGTCACGCGCCGCTTTCTTCCGTCGGGCGCCGCTTCTTTCGTCAGGCGCCGCTTTCTTCCGTCAGATGCCTCTCTTCCGTCAAGCGATGCTTTCTTTCGTCAGGTGCCACATTCTTCCATCAGGCTCCGCTTCTTTCGCCAGGCGCCGCTTTCTTTCGTCAGGCGATGCTTTCTTTCGTCAGGTGCCACTTTCTTTCGTCAGGCGCCACATTCTTCCGTCAGGCGCCGCCGCTTTCTTTCGTCAGGTGCCTCTTTCTTCCGTCAGGCGATGCTTTCTTTCGTCGGGCAATCCTCGAGCGAGACCGCATCGGACAAGTTTAGGACAAAATCTTGTTCCCGAGCCGGTGTTTTGTTCAAGGAGGAGGATCCTATCTAACTTTCTTGCTTGAGGGGATACTTGCATCTTATAACTTTTTAACAGGGGAAGTGAAAGAAGGTAGGAAAAGAAATAGGGGAGAAAAATTCAAAAGGCCTCCATGCACTTGAAGTGGGGTAAAAAGGTAAATAAAAACATGTGTAAGACATTTACATTTTCAATACAAGCATTACCATATATACCGATTTTCCGGAAAAGATGAGAAGGAAGAGCTAATGGGGAAGAGGGAGAGGGAGAGGGAAAGTGGGAAGGGGAAGGAGAGAGGGAGAAGGAAAGTGGGAAGGGGAGGGAGAGAGGGAGAAGGAAAGTGGGAAGGGGAGGGAGAGAGGGAGAAGGAAAGTGGGAAGGGAGGAGAGAGGGAGAAGGAAAGTGGGAAGGGGAGGGAGAGAGGGAGAAGGAAAGTGGAAGGGGAGGGAGAGAGGGAGAAGGAAAGTGGGAAGGGAGGGAGGGAGGGAGAAGGAGGGGGAGGGAGGAAGGGAGAGAGAGAGGGGGGGTAGGGAAAGAGAGAGGGGGAGGGAAAGAGAGAGGGGGGAGGGAAAGAGAGAGGGGGAGGGAAAGAGAGAGGGGAGGGAAAGAGAGAGGGGGAGGGAGGGAGGGAGGGAGAGGGAGAGAGGGAGAGATAGAGATAGAGAGAGAGAGAGAGAGAGAGAGGAGAGAGAGAGAGAGAGAGAGAGAGAGAGAGAGAGAGAGAGAGAGAGAGAGAGAGAGAGAGACAGAGAGAGACAGAGAGAGACAGAGAGAGAGAGAGAGGGGGGGGGGCAGAGAAAGAGAGACAGAGGGGCAGACAGACAGACAGAGAGAGAGATGCAGACAGACAGACAGAGACCCCACTCTAGAGCTCCGCCTCGACCATCGCCCAAATCCCGGATAGTTCCCTCGCCATGCATCGCCAGTACTTCATAAGATGTGGCCCTCGTCGCGGCTCGTGGCAGTAAAGTCAATTTCAATTTTGGCGCTGGCGGGCCGCCCATTTATTTCACAGAAACGGGGCCACCCTTTTACTCCCGCCCCCTCAAACCGATTCCATTGCGCGTAAGGAAGATCCATTTGGTGTCTGCGCCGCACTGGATGGGGCGGAGGGGCGGGAGGGGCGGAGGGAAAAAGACAAGAATGAATCTTTCTAAAACGTCTTCCCCCGCTCCTTCGACGGCAACCCTTTGTCAGCCCAGCGAGGCCCTCGCAAAGGCCCCGCATCAGAGCAGAGGGCCCTCCACAGATATCGGCCTTGGGGAAGCGATTGCCTTGTCGAGGCCGGCCTCGCACCTGCCGCCCGCCGCCCGTTCGCACAGCGGGGCTCCCCTTATCGGCCAACCGCTGCTGACACAGGCACCGCAGCTGAGGCCGGCCGCGGGCCACTCTCTGCGTTCAGTTTGGAAAAAAAACATCACTATCGATCTTATTTGCATAAACAAGAGATAGACCGCACACACACCAAGATGTATATAAACCTTGTTCGAAACAAATATACAAATTAGAATATACGATATATATTGAAAGGAAAGACACCACCTCCTGGCATACGAGTAAGTGTCCTAGACTACTGTAACCCTGCCATTTTCACATAAAAGATTACAAAAGCCAATCACAAAACCCATTGTGTGTATTGGCGAGAAATCCAAAAGTATATTTCCCAATGCACGCGGAGGACCGGAAATCTTGCCGAATTTTGCTCCTCGTCAAAAGCGCCTTAGTTTATTCCGGAAACCAAAAATCTTTACTACTTCGTTTTATGTGCCTGACTGCCTTGTGTCTGTCGCTGAGAGTTTGTCATGGCCAGCAGTGACAAAATAACTTGTAACTTGAAAGAGAAAAAGAGAGGAGAGGAGAGGAGAGGGGTAGAGAGAGAGAGAGAGAGGAGAAGAGAAAAGAAAAGAAGAGAGAGCGAGTGAGTGAGTGAGGGCATGTTACGGGAAAAAAACTTGCAGGCTAGGAGAGTAAAAGGAAACACACATGCATACTGAAAGCGTCGAAAGAGAGGCAAGGACGTGACAAGCGGCCAGAAAGGACACGGCGGCACAGCACAAACAGGAGAGGGCGACGAGGGAGTCAAAGGGGAGAGCTGAAAGAGGATGTAACTCCCGAGAAAAGGGACCGGAGAAAAGAATCTGGGAGAAGTAAGGAAAGGAGAGAGGGGGTCAGGGAGAGAGACGGAAAAACGAGCGGAGAGAGATGGAGGAGGAAAATGGAGATGGAGGAAAGTGGAGGGGGTGAGGGAGAGAACGAGAGAGAGAGAGAGATTTTGATTAAAGATTTAAAGATTTAGTTTTAATTCCATTTGTTACAATGAATATTCTTTGCTGTGACATAACATCTGTTTTATTTTGCTTCCAAACCTCCCCTTGTGTGCAAGGGATGGCTAGACCAACACGCTGACCGCTGCACCAGACAGGGAGGGAGAGAGGGAGAGGGAGAGGGAGAGGGAGAGGGAGAGGGAGAGGGAGAGGGAGAGGGAGAGGGAGAGGGAGAGGGAGAGAGAGAGAGAGAGAGAGAGAGAGAGAGAGAGAGAGAGAGAGAGAGAGAGAGAGAGAGAGAGAGAGAGAGGAGAGAGAGGGAGAGAGGGAGAGAGAGAGAGAGAGAAAGAGAAAGAGAAAGAAAGAAAGAGAGAGATAGAGAGAGAGGGAGGGATGGAGGAGAGAGAGAGAGAAGAATGGAGAGTGAGAGGGAGGGAGAAGGATGGAGAGGGAGGAGAGGAGGGAGGGAGAGAGAGAGAGAGAGAGAGAAAGAGAGAGAGAGAGAGAGAGAGAGAGAGAGAGAGAGAGAGAGAGAGAGAGAGAGAGAGAGAGAGAGAAAGAAAGAAAGAAAGAAAGAAAGAAAGAAAGAAAGAAAGAAAGAAAGAAAGAAAGAAAGAAAGAAAAGAGAAAGAAAAAGAAAGAGAGAAAGAAAGAAAGAAAGAAAGAAAGAAAGAAAGAAAAAGAAAGAAAGAAAGAGAGAGAGAGAGAGCGGGTGCCCCAGCGTCTGGGCTGACCAACAGAAGTATTGGCAGCGGCGCCACGGTCCTCAGCACGCCAGCAATTTATCCTCCATCTCTCCCTCTACTTATATTCTATTGCCACTGCCTCTCCTCCTTCTTTTAACCTCTGTTTCGTCTCCCACACGATTCCTCTCCACCCACCACGCGGCTCTGGGATGAGGGAGAGGGAGCTTGGGGTGTGGGTGGGGGGGGTGACTGAATCATTTTTCTTTTTTATTTATGTTTGTCTTGACATGATCAAACCCGGAATATGTGCCGAACCCCCAGATGAAAAATAAACAAGGCGGAACGAGGGGATCCAATTTACCCAAGGTTGACGAGCCCGGACGAGGCGAAGGGCCAGTTTCTGCGTCGTGGAGACTCACCTGCAAGAGAAAGAAGAGCATGAATATTCCATTTCGGTGAAGGGGAGAGGGAGAAAGGACAGAGAGGGAGAGGGACAAAGAGGGAAGGGGGGGGAAGGCAAGGGGGGAGGCGAGAAAGGAAAGGGAAACGGGCAGAAGGGGAGAAGGAAGGAGAGGAGAGGGAAGGAGGGGGGAGGCGAGGAAGGAAAGGGAGACGGGCAGGGAAAGTAAAAACACCAGAAATGGATGGCAAGAAGTAAGGGAAAGATGGGAGAGAAGGGAAAGACTAAGAAGGAAAGAAATGTTACGAAGGAAGGAAAGGTGGCGAGACAGGAAGAAAAGCGAAGGTGAAGAGAAGACGAAGGGAAGAGAAAGAACAGACGATGGAAAAGGGAAGAAGGAAACAGGTAACAAGCGAGAAGGAGAGGAAAGTGAAGAGAGGGAACAACAAAAGAGAAGCAGAGAAGGGGTCAGATAAAGACACGAACGTCTTCTCATTTACGAGCACACGAAACATTCCGTCATCACGCAAGCAATTCCTCTCCTCTTTCCTCTCCTCTCCTCCATCATCGGCGGCGCTCGCGTGGCCTGGAATTTCGCCGCCAGCTTTCGCGGTGTCTGTGGCGCATCAACATTACGACGAACAATATCGCCCCGCAAATATCCACTGCGCAAAAGCCGGTTCGCGGAGTTTCGCATTTCCCGAAGTTTTACCATAGCTCTTGGGCGATATTACGGCCGCATCAAACACGCGAGCACCGTGTTACATGTATCTCCCTATGAGGCAGGCACGGACGTCCATACATAAAAGAATTACAGCATGAGAATGAGATAAAGCGAAAAAGAATGAGGAGAGAGAGAGAGGAGAGAGAGAAAGAGAGAGAAAGAGAGAGAAAGAGAGAGAGAGAGAGAGAGAGAGAGAGAGAGAGAGAGAGAGAGAGAGAGAGAGAGAGAGAGAGAGAGAGAGAGAGAGAGGGAGGGAGGGAGGGAGGGAGGGAGGGAGGGAGGGAGGGAAGGGAGGGAGAGAAGGAGGGAAGGCAGGAAGGAGGGAGGGAGGGAGGGAAGGCAGGAAGGAGGGAAGGAGGGAAGGAGGGAGGGAGAGGGAGATGGAGATGGAGATGGAGGGAGGCAGAGAGGGAGAGAGAGGGAGAGAGAGAGAGAGAGAGAGAGAGAGAGAGAGAGAGATTCAGTCAGTCAGTCATTCTCGAGTAGCGCCAGCGTCACCGGGAGAAAAATCACTTGTTTAGCCTGCCAGGCCCGCCGCACGCAGGGGAGCCCCGCGCCCTGATGGATGGCCAATCAGCTAACCTACCCCCCCCCTCCCTTCCCCTCCCTCTTCCTCTTCCAGGGAATGAGCCGACGGCCCCTTTTGACAACTGGTAATTTGCGTGTCATGGTGCCTCCCTTCTATGGCGCCTGTGTCACGAGTCATTGACACGGGCTGACAAATGGTGCCACAGGACACCAGGAGCATAGGATTACGGCCTCTGGGGAGGGGCAGACGCTGCAGGAGGGCCGTCGACACTGCCTTGCAATACTCCAAGACGCCATATCCTCACAGAACTGGCGGTGCTGCAGAAGCCAGAGGCCGAAAAGAAGAATCACAGTAGCAAATGTTTGTAAACAAAGAGGAACGACCTCCCTCAAAGTCTGGGAAGTTTTTAATTAACAGGTGAAGAATAGCCGGAGTTTGTTCAACATTTTCTAACAGCTAATTAAACCGGAGGGAGAAGTGCCTCGGGTTATGGATTAGGTTGTAACTGCCTAATCAGCTGAGCGCCGGAGCACCCCCTCTACACCAAGACAAACGGCAAGCCCTTCGCTGCGAGGGAAGTCGTTAATCAAACGATTCGGATTACATTAACGAACGAAATTTTTTTTAACGCGATGACTTTGTTTTCCCTACGTCAGAGAACTCGAACTAAATCACTCTTCGACGAAATCAAGGCCGTTGCCTCGTTAACTATTCAAGTGAGTGAGTGTGTGAGTGTGAAAGTGTATGTGTGAGTGAGTGAGTGTGAGCGTGAGTGAGTGTAAGCGTGAGTGAGTGAGTGTGAGTGTGTGCGTGAGTGAGTGAGTGAGTGAGTGAGTGAGTGAGTGAGTGAGTGAGTGTGAGTGTGTGTGTGTGTGTGTGTGTGTGTGTGTGTGTGTTTGTGTGTGTGCGTGAGTGAGTGAGTGAGTGAGTGTGCGCGTGAGTGAGTGAGTAAGTGTTAGTACGTGAGGTGTGAGTGAGTGAGTGAGTGTGAGTGTGTGCCTTCTAAAAATCAGCAGAATAAGCGGCTGCATTTACACATCCTCTGTTTACCAAATCTGTAGACAGGAAAACCCGGGTAAAGTTCAGAGGTTAAAGTTGAATGACTTCACTTGAGGTCAAAAGGGTTCGGGATATATTCGTCCTTAGTGTGACATTCAGTGAAAACACAAAGACATGGTGTGAGACGCGTGTGCATGAGGTTATAACCATATCAGTATTTATCTAGATTAATAATATCATATTCGCATATATATATATAAAGAGAGAGAAAGAGTGAGAGAGAGAGAGAGAGAGAGAGAGAGAGAGAGAGAGAGAGAGAGCGGAGAGAGGGGAGGCAGGGCAGGGAGGGGACGGAGGGAGGGAGGGAGGGAAGGAGGGAGAGAGAGAGAAAAGAGAGAGAGAGAGTATCTGTGTATGCGTGCATTTGTGTGTGTATATGTTCTCCTGTATGTGTGTGTGTATGTTCTCCTGTATGTGTGTGTGTATGTTCTCCTGTATGTGTGTGTGTTTGTTCTCCTGTATGTGTGTGTGTATGTTCTCCTGTATGTGTGTGTGTATGTTCTCCTGTATGTGTGTGTGTATGTTCTCCTGTATGTGTGTGTTCCTGTATGTGTGTGTGTATGTTCTCCTGTATGTGTGTGTGTATGTTCTACTGTATGTGTGTGTGTGTATGTTCTCTATGTGTGTGTGTGTATGTTCTCCTGTATGTGTGTGTGTATGTTCTCCTGTATGTGTGTGTGTGTGTTCTCCTGTATGTGTGTGTGTGTGTGCTCTCCTGTATGTGTGTGTGTATGTTCTCCTGTATGTGTGTGTGTATGTTCTCCTGTATGTGTGTGTGTATGTTCTCCTGTATGTGTGTGTGTATGTTCTCCTGTATGTGTGTGTATGTTCTCCTGTATGTGTGTGTATATGTTCTCCTGTATGTGTGTGTGTATGTTCTCCTGCATGTGTGTGTGTGTATGTTCTCCTGTATGTGTGTGTATGTTCTCCTGTATGTGTGTGTGTATGTTCTCCTGTATATGTGTGTGTATGTTCTCCTGTATGTGTGAGTGTATGTTCTCCTGTATGTGTGTGTGTATGTTCTCCTGTATGTGTGTGTGTATGTTCTCCTGTATGTGTGTGTGTATGTTCTCCTGTATCTGTGTGTGCATGTTCTCCTGTATGTGTGTGTGTATGTTCTCCTGTATGTGTGTGTGTATGTTCTCCTGTATGTGTGTGTATGTTCTCCTGTATGTGTGTGTATGTTCTGTATGTGTGTGTATGTTCTCCTGTATGTGTGTGTGTATGTTCTCCTGTATGTGTGTGTGCATGTTCTCCTGTATGTGTGTGTGCATGTTCTCCTGTATGTGTGTTTGTATGTTCTCCTGTATGTGTGTGTGCATGTTCTCCTGTATGTGTGTGTGCATGTTCTCCTGTATGTGTGTTTGTATGTTCTCCTGTATGTGTGCGTGTATGCTCTCCTGTATGTGTGTGTGTATGTTCTCCTGTATGTGTGTGTGTATGTTCTCCTGTATGTGTGTGTGTATGTTCTCCTGTATGTGTGTGTGTATGTTCTCCTGTATGTGTGTGTATGTTCTCCTGTATGTGTTTGTATGTTCTCCTGTATGCGTGTGTATGTTCTCCTGTATGTGTGTGTATGTTCTCCTGTATGTGTGTGTGTATGTTCTCCTGTATGTGTGTGCTCCTGTATGTGTGTGTGTATGTTCTCCTGTATGTGTGTGTGTGTGTTCTCCTGTATGTGTTTGTATGTTCTCCTGTATGCGTGTGTATGTTCTCCTGTATGTGTGTGTATGTTCCCCTTTATGTGTGTGTGTATGTTCTCCTGTATGTGTGTGCTCCTGTATGTGTGTGTGTATGTTCTCCTGTATGTGTGTGTGTATGTTCTCCTGTATGTGTGTCTCTGTTCCTCTGCGTGAGGGTTTGTGCATATATATCGTATAATAAAATGTTTTAAAAAATCTCACAATCAAAGAAACCGATACAAGAGCCCCAACAAACCCCGCTCCCCGCCCGCGTTCCGTCACGCCCTCTCCGGAGCGAAGTCAAAATACAATCGGCGCCGTTTCGTGCAGAACTTCCAATCACCAGGCGAATGCCCCGAATCTCTCTCGGACGCAAGAAAATGTTATCCGGGACCGCTACTGAAGAAAGAAAGAAAGTAAGAAAGAAAGAAAGGAAGAACGAAAGAATGAAAGAAAGAAAGAAAGAAAAAAAAGTTAAAAAAAGGATTATTTCTTTTTATTTATTTATCTTAACAACGTAACTCCTCCCGCATTATGCCTACATTATGGAAATCGCGAGTGAACTGCAAACAAATTCCAGCCTTCACGCGGGCTTTACGACCTCCGTGGCTATGTTGCCGGCACTTCGAAGGGCTTACTCGCCGGCTGAAGAAGGGATCCCCGCCGAAGGGCCCGGGGCTTCGGTGCAGGATCCCCGCCATACCTCTTCGTGTCGCGGCGGTATCCCGAAGGAGTCGCCGGAGGGAGAGTCCACGGAGGCCAAGTCGGAAGGGAAATGTACATAAATACAGACGCATTTTCTTTAAAAGCCGCATTTGCATATCCGCCATTTCAAATATGTTTCAGAAAGTCAGAGAAAAAAAAGAGAAAAAAAAAATCGGGCGAATTGCCGATATTCTTTCCCAACAGACTGTGACATTCGTTATTGATAATCTGAAATCGATGCACACTCTTTGATTAGTCACTTACATAAGGGGGACACAATATAGGTAGGAAGAAAGGGGAAATATGATCATAATAATAAAAACAATATCTCCAAAATCATGTCTGTCTCCTCCCAATAGCAGCTTTGTCTCGACTCAAGACCACCGAGAAAACTTTCTACGAAGGCGATCGCGGAAATGCCAAGAGGACGACAAAACGCACACGAATCGGGAAGAGAGAAAACGAGAGAAAATAAAAACTGTAGCGATGCAACGATAAGGAAGGAAGGAATCAAGGAAGGAAGGAATTAGAAGAGTGAAACAATGAAAAGAAGAGGAAGTGTGAGGGAGGGAGGAATAGGAAAGGGAAAAAGAAAGAGTAAGAAGATGAGGGAGAGGAGGGGGAGGAAGAAGAAGAAGGAGACGAAAGAGGAAGGGAGTGAGGGAGAAGGAGAGAGAGTGAAAAGAGAGAATAGAGAATAGAAGGGAGGGAGGGAGGGAGAGTGTGTGTGTTGGAGACAGACGACGAGTCAGCGCCGACTCGGTAACGGACTTCCCCCGACGCCGGCCGGGTCAGACACACAGACGGCGGCGGCCATCGAAGCCACAACATAATGCATCGCGCTCGACTGGCAGAGGCAAAGGGTTAATACGGCTTCGGGGAGAGGGCGAGGGCGGGGAGAGGGCGAGGGGGGGGGTGAGGGGGGAGGGGGAGAGGGCGGGGTTGAGGGGGGCTAGAGGGTAGGAGGAGGGGGGGGGGGCGGTGCAGCTGTCGGGCTGATGCTAAGTCAAACTCTCTTCTGTGTCCTTTTGTTATCAGGGCTGTTATGCTATTGTTCTTTCTTCCTGATGTTTTACTTCCTTCAATTAAAAAAAATATATAAAAGATTTTATTTCCTTCAATTAAAAAAAATATATATATATATAAAAGAAAACTGGTTTGACCTCTTTTTAACTGTTTCACGATTACTTTTTTTATTTCGATTCCACTACAATGACTCAGTTATCTTTCATTCCTTTAATATTACTTTCTTCCAAGTCCAGCAAGAGGAAAGGGAGGGGGAGAGGGGAGGGGAGGGGGGAGACAGAGTGTGTGTAAGCGAGAAAGACCTCATTTTCCTCTTATTTTTGTATCGTTTTCCGATGCGATGGCCGGAACTTAAATTTTTCTTGCCCTGGCGCGACGGTGAAGATGTAACCCCCTCCCCCCCACTCCCCCCTTCCCTCTACGTGACCCTACCGCCGCCACCTTGTTATTCTTTCTCTCCCTCTATCTTCTAACTTCTCCTTTCTTCCTCGTTTCACCTCCTCTTCTCTCTCAACCCTTCCCCAATATCCGTTGCCTCCCCTCTCGCTCATTTCATATCCTCATTCGGTTGGTCCTTCTTGCCTCCGCCCTCGCTGCTCTTCCTCCTCTTTCCCTTCCACAATATCTTGTCTTCCGCTTCCTCTACTTCACCTTTCTCTTTGTCCCCCATTCTCACCTTCGTCTTTCTCCTCCTTCTCTTCCCTCCATTTCATCTTTCTCCTCTCCTTCTTTCCCCCACTTCCCATTTCTCCTCCTTCACTTTCCACCACTTCTTCTTTCTCCTCCTCCTTTTTCCTTCCCCTCTCCCTCCCCCTCCCTTTCCTCCCTCTTCCCTCTTCCCTCTTCCCTCTTCCCTCCTCCCTTTCCCCCTCCCCTCCTCCTCACAAAACTCAGGCAGCCACCAGGGAGCAGCGAGCGACACATATATAAGAGTACACGCCGGCGCAAAATCCACACGAAGAAGCAAAATATCCTTATTTGTGTGTGCGTGGAGAGCGGACGTGCGTATTGTGGGGGAGGGGGGGGGGGTAAATAGATGAGAATATGATTGCATATGTGCGTGTGTGCCTATTTTTTCCCTGTGTGTGTGTGTGTGTGTGTGTGTGTGTGTGTGTGTGTGTGTGTGTGTGTGTGTGTGTGTGTGTGTGTGTGTGTGTGTGTGTGTGTGTGTGTGTGTGTATGTGTGTATGTGTGTGTGTGTGTGTGTATGTGTGTGTATGTGTGTGTATGTGTGTGTATGTGTGTGTGTGTGTGTGTGTGTGTGTGTGTGTGTGTGTGTGTGTGTGTGTGTGTGTGTGTGTGTGTGTGTGTGTGTGTGTGTGTGTGTGTGTGTGTGTGTGTGCGCGCGCGCGCGCGCATTGGTGTGTTTGTTTTTAATGTGTCCGTCCATATTCGTCCTTCTTTCTCCTTCTATCATCTACTCCCTACTCCCTCTCCTCCACCTGTAACTTCCTTCCTCCCTCCCTCTTTCCCTCCTTCCCTCCCTTACATAATGGGCGGTTCAACAGCGATAATACGTATGAGTGTCTTTTTCCTCGGGTATTTCCGGGCTTTCCAGGGTGCAATTAAAAACTAATGTCTGTAATTCGCTTATAAAAATATCAATATTGTCACCAAATTCGTTTTTTATTACCAAAAAACAAATCAACAAGAAATGGCTAATTTGAAACTGAGGATCTACACTCACGTCGACGGCCTGTCAGACTAGCTTTCATAATTCTGAATCAGTAAATCGGTTTCCGTGTTTCTCCGTTTCAAAAAATCCGCCATGAAACTATGGTGAAACAGGGAATAAGTCCTTGTGGTCCATGTTGGTCAAACGAGGAGTACCATGCACGATGTTATTCAAGCGACAGGAATGTGCGGTCTATTCCGGCGGTGCTTTTCGCAGTTGAAGCTCCGTCTGGCTAGGCACTCGGACACAAGTCAGGTTCTAGGCGATGCTAAAGCCAGTTGAACAGCGCCTTAAATTCGCCGACTCCTGTCCCTGTCAGTGTCCACGAGTCCCTCCCCTTCCTCCCTCCCCTATCTCTCTCTCTCTCTCTCTCGCTCTCCCAAACTCGAACATTTCTCGGAATACCAAAACGGCCGAAAACCATCAACCATTTCCTTGTAAACATTACTGTCGCTTGGCAGTGGCGCCCCGGCCCCGCTGGCGCTGACAAGGGCCGGGGCATAAACCGTGTCCTTAGCGCGAGGGCAAAATATCCGCGCCCTCAGTACGCGCCGAGATACGAGCTCAGCGAGGAGCAAAAAGGATGCAGGCTAACGAGCCCGGAGACTCGTAATTACTGCTGAGTTACCACCATTACCCACGAGAGTCCAGACGTTACCCCATTAGCTTCAGGCGGTGACGATCCCCGAGGGCATCGGGCGGCGGGCAAGCGCCTGACTCAGCCCCCAGCCCCGACTCAGGCTCAAGGCTCCCCTCGCGGCTCCTGCTCCGGCGCTCGCGGAAGCGCAAACACGCCGCCGAAAGCTATTTGCCGGCGCACGCTCAAGTGTTAGCTCAGATTCGAAAATAAATAATTAAGCACAAGCAAAGCTGTGAGCATTAGCTTAAATGAAATAATCACAGATGCGATTTACATTTAATCAAGTCGGGAATCATGAACTCAAACTATGACTTGGATCAATAACTCCAACTAAAATTTGGGCCACCAACACCGACGATGAGGAGGAGGAGGAGGAGAATAATTATGGTGGTGATAATGATAATGACGGTGACGGAGGAGGATAATAAAGATGATGATGATAATGAGGAGGAGGAGAATTATAGTGATGATGAGAATGATAATAATTATGGTGATTATGAAGATGAGGATGATAATTACGGTGAAGATAATAATGATAATAATGATAATATCCACATCTACTGCTACTGCAACAAAGTTGAGGCTGAAAATAATTATAACGACGAACATGACTGACAATAATAAAAGACGATACTGTTAATCCCAACGGCCAGGCCCTAGCAACGCCGCGGCCGAGACTCGACCCACCAGCATCTCCCGCCCTTAAGCCTAGCCTCGCAACGGCAATAAAACATCCATAATAACGTTCAGTCGGCCTCCACGCAGCGTTCACAACTCCGCCCGCCCGAGAAGCAGCCGCTCCCAAGGGCGAGGTAACCGCACATACGTCAGGCGTCAAGGCCGAGGTTTCCGCTCGAACAGCTCCTGCAACCTCTCAACTTCTGGGGGAGGGAGGGAGAGGAAGGGGGGGAGGTGAGTGGAGAGGAAGGGGGAGGAGAGTGGAGAGGAAGGGGGAGGAGAGTGGAGAGGAAGGGGGAGGTGAGTGGAGAGGGAAGGGGGAGAGGACTGGAGGCGAGGAAGGGGGAGAGGAGGGGAGGCGAGGAAGGGGGAGAGGAGGGGAGGCGAGGAAGGGGGAGAGGAGGGGAGGCGAGGAAGGGGGAGAGGAGCGGAGGCAAGAAGAGGAAGAGGGCGAGGAGGGGAGGGGAGACAAGGGAGGCCCTCCCAAAGGTGCAATAATTAGGGAGTAAACTATATTTCTTTCACGGAGGCGCTGCGTCGCCGGGCCCGGAGGGAGGGAAAATAAATGCGACCTAATAAATTACACAACCTTTTCTCCTATTCTTCCGTCCCGTTTCCCTCCTTCCCGCGAGTCCCCCTCGTACGAAAAATGGAAATAAATACGAGCCCACTAAACCTGTCCTCGCCCGGCGCCCTCGCTCATCCCGCGACAGCACTCCGCCGCGCAACCGACGACATTACGCGGCCGGGAGAGCGGGCGCGGAGGACACGGGATCACGGCGATGGCGGCCCGGAGCTCGCAAACACCCCCAGGCTGTCTGTGAGAGCCGGGGGGGCAGGGGACAGGGGGAGGGGGGGAGGCATTCATCGACGGGTATTGCAACAGGGAGGGGGAGGGGGAGGGGTGAAGGAGAGGGGAGTGAGGGAGGAGGGAACAAAGGAGAGCAGGAGAGAGCCATGACATGACCTACCTTGGGATACAAAGGATCTATGCATAGACCGTGATTATGTATATTTTCTGATCTCTCCGAGGGAAATGTGAAATAAACGCGTTCAACCCTGATCCCGACAGAGAAGAAATGACCTAATTGCCCCTCTCCCAGGAAGGGCAAAAACGAGTTGCAATCGCAGGTTACCCCCCACCCCCCACCGCAAAAAAAGGGGAAAAAAGGTGAAAGGGCGGATGAAAAGGGAGAGAGGAAGGAAGAGAAGAAGAGAGATTATGAAGCAGGCGCAAGAGAGTCTCAAAGCGCACAGAGTCATCATCGGGGAGCAAACACACGCATAAATCGCGCTAATGGCCCCAGAATCAACAACATGCTCGGCTGATGCTCACGTGGCCGCACTAACTACCCCGCGTAAACTAAGGGAGGGAAGGGAGGGAGGGAGGAAAGTGGGAAGGGGAGGGAGGGAAGAGGGTAGGGAGGGAAGAGAAGGAGGGAGGGAAGAGGGAAGGTCTTTCTCTCAGTGAAACATTTCCCCAGCGCTCTCTCGCTCTCTTTCCGAAACGTTTCCACGGACAAGACGCGAAGAGAGATTACAGACAGACAGAAGAAAAAAAAACGTTCTTCTTTCTTTCCACGGATGAAGTCCACCCAGTGCTGCGAAATCCACCTTCACACACTCACCGCCTTCCTACGTTACGTCACCGGCGCTTACTTCTCTCTCTTTTTTTCTTCTCTCTTCCCTTTTTTAGCTCCCACTATCTACCGCGAATTCTACCCCATCCCCTCCCCCTCCCATCCCCCCTCCGAGCAGCGCGCCCCCTACCAAGCAGCCGGCTCACCCTCAAGCGGCTGAAATCGGCTCCGCACTCATGATGGACGGTAAAAATGTAATCAAAATGAGATTTTATCGCCGAGCTAAATGACTTTTGGCCCAGGTGAGGCAGGGCGGGCGGGCGGGAGGGGAGGCATTTTTAAGGCAAGGCTGGGGAGGATTAAATGAGGGAGAGGGAGACGAGAAAATGAGCGAAAGAGGGAAATGGGAGGCAAAGGGAAGGATTGGATGTCTGTGTCTATCTACCTAAATATCTAAGTCTGTTTGTAAATATGTTTGTATGTATGTAGGTATGCATCTACCCGTCTGTCTGTCTCTATCGACCTACATATCTAATTACACACACATTCATGGATAGATAGCTACGAAGGGGGGAGAGGGGGAGCAAGAGAGACGGAGAGGGAGAGAGGAAGAGGAAGAGAGAAGGATCGGAGAGACGAAGGAGGAGGAGAGAAGGAGCGGAGAGACGAAAGAGGAAGAGAGAAGGAGCGGAGAGACGAAGGAGGAGGAGAGAAGGAGCGGAGAGACGAAGGAGGAGGAGAGAAGGAGCGGAGAGACGAAGGAGGAGGAGAGAAGGAGCGGAGAGACGAAGGAGGAGGAGAGAAGACGAGCAGAGAGTAAGAGGAGCGAAGGCGCGGAGAGAGGAAGAGGAGGAGA
>NC_091555.1:8218662-8223662 GCF_042767895.1 Penaeus vannamei | reverse complement strand
GCGACAGCGATCCAACGCTTAGCCCTCCCCCTCCCTCCCCTCCCTCCCCTTCCCCCTCCCCCTCGTCGCCACCACCCACTCCACCAACCCGTGTCGCTTTCCAGGTTCTTTTCCAGAAGCCAAGCCCCTTCGCGCACCAGCTTAAGTGCACAGTACATCTTTCCTTCACTAACAAAGCATCGACCGTTTAAGGAGGAAATAAAATAAGCAGCAGGCGCCATGTGGTCACCAATGTTATCTTTCCCGGCTATTTCTTTTCAGAGAACCACTTCCAAGCTTATCCTCGCACACAGTGCAAGCGGCAGAAGGTCACCTTGCATGCACGACCCTTGCAAGCGCTCTCTCCCTCCCTCTCCTTCCCTCTCTTGCTCTTTCTCTCCTTCTCTCTCCCTTTTTCCCTTCCCCCTCTTTCTCCATCAACTCTCCCTTTTTCCCTTTTCCCTCTCTCTCCATTAAACGATTATGCTAAATTCTCTCCCGTGAATAAACAAACTATAAAGTAAACATCACGAACTAAATCCATATCATTTTATATTCCCCTCTCTCTCATGCCGTCTCTCTCCCTCTTTTCTCCCTCCTTCAAATGCTTACGCTATATCTCCAACCGTGAAAAACTAACACCAGTTATATTTCATTCTTTTACTTTATCTTTCTATTCCTTTCATTTTTCTCTTTCCCTCTCTCTTCCTCCCCTTCTCTCTCCATCAAATGCTTAAGCTAAATCTTCGACCGTGAAAAGCAAACTATAAAATATGCATCATCAACTGAAACACACAGCATTTAATATTTCCCTTCCCTCCCCCTCCCCCTTCCTCGCCCTCTCCCCCTCCTCTCCCTTCCCGATCCCGTTCCCTCTCCTACCGCCTCCCTCCCCTTCCCCTGTCTCAAACTCTCTCTCCCTCTCCCTCTCCCCCCCTCCATCTCTCTCTCTCAATCTCTTCCTAACCCTCTCCCTCTCCCATCGCCTAATGTTTTCCTAAATCGTCGCCGTATAAAAAAAACAAGTACTAAAACAAACATCCTCTACTAACCCGTCCAACATTTTATATTTCCACCTTTTCACGGAATCATTACATAAATTAAGCGATGCCCGGCCGCCCAATGGCGTGTCTTTAATTCACAGGCTCGCCATGGCAGTGTGTTTAATACTAGTATGCAGCCCCGAAACACACTCGTTTTCTAACTGACTGTATCTTCCTTAGTTTTCCTTTTCTTTTCTCCCTTCTATCTCTTTCCCAGTCAGTCTCAGTCTCAGTCTCAGTCTCAGTCTCAGTCTCAGTCTCAGTCTCTCTCTCAGTCTCTCTCTCTCTCTCTCTCTCTCTCTCTCTCTCTCTCTCTCTCTCTCTCTCTCTCTCTCTCTCTCTCTCTCTCTCTCTCTCTCTCAATACAACCCCAAGAAATTCCGGAAGCAAAAGGACATTTCAGAACTCTTTAAATAGCTTTAAAGACCCCCCCCCCACCCGTTGCTCGGACACCAATGGCGAGTTCCTGATCCTTGAATTATTTATTCGGACTCAACAATACCCTCCCCCTTTGATCCCTAAAAAGGGAAAGGGAAAGGGAAGGGGAAAGAGGAAGGGGGAGGAAGATAAATGCAAAGGGAGTGGGTAAGCGAAGAAAATCATAAAGACGATTAGAGGAAGGGACAAATCAGGGTAAAGGGAAGAGGACGAGGAAGGAGTAAAAATAAGGGACAAGGGAAGAAGAAAGAAAAGGAATGAGGAAAAGTAGAAACAGAGAGATAAGGCAAAGGAAAGAAGAAAAGGGAGATAAAAGGAATGAGGACTGCGAAAGGGAATGGGGAGAGAACTGGGAAAGGCTAAAGGCAAAAGAAAAGGGAAAGGGATAGGAAACAAGGATAAGGAAGGGAAAAAAAGAGAAGCTAGGGAGAGTAAATACCGAAGCGACGCCCGGAGCAACGGAAAGGCGAAGGGGGCGGAAGCAGGGCATCCCCGCCCCGTGGAACCCGCGCCGCGCCGAGTGAGCAAACAGCATCCGAGGCGCCCTCTGAATGACACGATGCATTAGCCCGTCTGGATCCCTCCTCGACTAATGGCAAGACGATCTAAGCTCCCTTTCCTCGTCATCAGGCACGCTCGTCATCCCAGAGCAGCGGAGCCAGCGACCCCGCGACCCCCGCCCCTCGACCCTCCTTTTCGCCCTCCCAGGACACACCCTCTGGGGGATCAAACCGTGGCACTGTCGATAAGGATGGCGCTGGCACTGGGAGGAGGGACAGAGAGGGAAGGGGAGGGAGAGGCTGAGGGAAAGGGCGAGGGACAGAGAGACAGAGAAGAGAGTAGGGAAGGAATAGGAAGGAAGTGGGGCTACAAATACATGAAACAATACTCTCAATAAGCAACATTGCTGATCCTTCATTTCAAGACATCGGAACAGTGACATCAAACCTGCATCACCACCCGCTCCAACCTTCATCCCCTCTCCTCCTCTCTCCTTCTTTCCCTCCTTCAGTCAGCTTCCAAATCGTCTCCGCAACCTTTGCATCTCTGGCCGATAAACAAGGTAACCGTTGAGAGCGACGACTAAGATCAAGGGCATGTGCAGGAGAGGGGAGAGGGGAGGGGGGAGCCATGGGGAGAGGGGAGCCATGGGCAGGGCGAGACAGCTGAGTGGGGAGCATCGGGGGGCGAGAGAAGGGGAGGAGGAGGGGTAGAACAGGGAGGGAGGGCGGAGAGAGAAGAGGGGAGGGGAGGGGAGGGGAGGGGAGGGGTAGGGGAAGGGAGGGGAGAGGAGGGGAGGGGAGGAGAGGGGAGAGGAGGGAGAGGGGGAGAGGAGGGAGAGGGGGGGGAGGAGAGGGGAGAGGAGGGGAGGTGGAGGTGAGGGGTAGAGAGGGGAGGGGAGGGGAGGGGAGAGGAGGTGAGGGGTAGAGAAGGGGAGGGAGGGGAGTTAAGGAGAGATGAAGGAGAGGAGAGGGTAGAGGATGGGGAGGGGTTAATAAGAGCTAAGGGACAGAGGGTTAAGGGGAGAGACAGGGAAGGGGGAAGTAAGGGGGAGCGGAGGAGAACCTAGTCTGGATCCCCAGTCATCAACATTCCGATAACTGGCAACCTCTTCCTCGGCGCAGAGGTGCCTCGCAGCCCGTCTTACAACTCTTGCATTTTCTCTCTCTCTACAGCACAATAACCCGCCGTGCTTTCATCGCGGTCTCTTACCAGTAAATGCCGCACACGAGGCAGAGGCAGAAGTGGTTTCACATACGCCATTGACCAGGAGCAGCAGGGCAAGGCAACCGAGAGCATGTCGCGGAGGTGTCCAGTTCAAACACGCCCACCACCTCACGAAAACAAAAATCCGTCCGTCGTCAGCGCTTCGGGAAGGTGCGGTGTTGCGAGACACTTTTCTCTACATCGAATAATATGAATGGGTGAAAGAAAGGGGAAGGAGAAACGGAACGTAGGTGGTGAGAAGAGGTAAGGAGGGGGGGAAGGTAGAGAGAGAGAGAGAGAGAGAGAGAGAGAGAGAGAGAGAGAGAGAGAGAGAGAGAGAGAAAGAGAGAGAGAGAGAGAGAGAGAGAGAGAGAGAGAGAGAGAGAGAGAGAGAGAGAGAGACAGAGAGAGAGAGAGAGAGACAGACAGACAAAAGTCGCATGAACATAAAGAGATGACCATGCCACGTATGTCCATATTCCACGTGCGTCATACACACACACACGGCAAACACTGGCCTGTGTCACTTGCTTATCCAGCCCCCACCCCCTTTTTCCGACGTCGGCCGGTATCAAACCTGGTGTAAGCTTACCTGTTTTATACTGAGCCAGAGACAGCCGGACGTCACTGCACGCTCCAAGTAACGGGAGTTTCACGCTAAGGCAACCGAGATACGGTCAACAGGTTAAAAACACACGTGGTCAACACGATCAACACTCCCTTCAAACGCCCACTCTGGAGACCTGTTGTCGCGTTTCAAAGGAAGATAAAAAGTGAAAAAGGCGGAGAGGCGGGAGAGACACTCCACACAAATGTCGCCCACTTTTAATTTCTTTCTTAATCGTCAAACAGCAGAGGAGAGCGGGGACCCTGCGGGCACTCGCTGGCTAACCGAGGTCAAGGAAGCGGATAACGTGCGGCTTGCGGGTGCGGGTGCGACCATCCGCGCCCCAGACGACGGGGGCTTGAGAGCCGATTTGCACAAGGAGGTAAGTGCGTGAACAAAGGGAGACGCTCGACTCTCGCAAGGGCACAGGTGGTGAGTGACTGCCGACCAGGAGTGGCTCTAAGCAATGACAAGACCCGCTGTCAGCCTCCACCCTCCCTCCCTCGCTTACAACCCCCCATCCCCCCGCCTCTCTCTCTCTCTCTCTCTCTCTCTCTCTCTCTCTCTCTCTCTCTCTCTCTCTCTCTCTCTCTTTCTCTCTCTCTCTCTCTCTCTCCCCCTTCCTTCCTTGCATGCAACTTGAACCGCAAAGTCGGTGAGCTCTTCTGCAGTGAAAAAACAAAACAAAAAAACAGCGTTACACCAGTATCAACAAGTTCAGGCGCATCTGCATGACAACGTTCGCGGACGAGAGAGAGCAAAACAGGTGATCTAGTTGCGATAGGGATCGGGACTGGGACAGGAACTGGAATGGGGATCAGGACTGGGTCTGGGACGGGGCGGGATCGGGGATAGGGACGGGAACGGGAATGGAAATGGGGCTGGGATTGGAGTTGGTACTGGGACGCGAATAAGGATCAGAGAGAAGGAACATAAAATCAAACTAAGGAGAGGATGCAAACGGTGTTGGGCCGTGCTAAAGGTAAAAAACAAAACAACATGTAAAATGGTAGATGAGGAAACCTGACGAATACCACATCAGAAGAGGGGAGGGAAGGAAGGGGAGGAGTAATAGGAAAAGAAGGAAAAGGGAAAGGGATAGGGGGGAGAAGATTGAAAGCGAAAAGAAAAATTGAGCAAGAGGAGGAAAATCAACCGAAAATCACGACGGACAACCGTAGAGAGACAGGCATCGGGGGAGGCGTGGGTCTGCATGATCGTGTGCC
>NC_091555.1:8211162-8213662 GCF_042767895.1 Penaeus vannamei | reverse complement strand
ACATTCCATAAATTGCACCGCGACCAGTTAGCCGTAATAGGACGATGGATGCTCTGCGAATGTTTTTTCTTTTATTGAAAATATCATCGTGATGCAATTGATATTCACTCCCTTTTTTCGAATCCCTTAGAGTGCAATATAAATGGATACACGGGCGAAGAAAAATGGTCAACTGGAAAAGAAAAGAAAGAAAAAATCTTTCGCACATTAAAACAATAATAAAAAACGGGAGGGGGAGAGAGGGAGAGTGGGAGAGGCAAGTTCCATCACACTTTCAGCACATTAAATTTCTGAAATATTCATGAAATAATCAGGTGAATGGTCGGTTCTGGGCGGCCCAGTAATGGAGGGAGGAGAGGGGAGAGAAGGGGAGGGGAGAGGAAGAAGGAGAGGAGGGGAGGGGAGAGGGAGAAGGAGAGAAGGGGAGGGGAGAGGAGGAAGGAGAGAGGGATAGGGGAGAGGAAGCAGAGAAGAGAAGGGGAAGGGAGGAGGGGAGAGGGGGAAGAAGAGAGGAGAGGTAGAAGGAGAGGAGGGGAGGGAGAGGGGGAAGAAGAGAGGAGAGGAAGAAGGAGGAGGGGAGGGGAGAGGAAGAAGGAGAGAGGGATAGGGGGAGAGGAAGGAGAGAAGGGGAGGGAGAGGAGGAAGGAGCGAAGGGGAGGGAGAGGGGGAAGAAAAGAGGAGAGAGGAGAGGAAGAAGAGAAGGGAGGGGAAAGGAGGAAGAAGAGAAGGGGAGGGAGAAAAGGAAGGAGGGAAGGGGAGGTTGAGGGAGGAAGGGAAGGAAGGATCGGAGGAAAGAGAGAGGGGGAAACAAGGAAGGGGAGAGGGGGCTGATGGCGAGAGCAAGCGAGAGCGAAAAGGGAGTGAGGGAGGGGGGGGCTACAGGCGTCGATGTGGTGGTGACATTAATAGGATTAGTGTGGCGGTGATGGAGACAGCGATGATGGAGATGGTGGCAGTGGCGAGAGAGGACTAAGTATTGGAGGCGCTGACGCTGGCTGGCTCGGGAATTAGCCCACGGCTGGCGATATGTCCTCCGGCTGAGGGGGACAGCTGCTTTTCTTAATGCAATTCTCCTGGCGATGTTTCCCCCGGATGGATTTGTCACATATCCTCTTCCATTTTTTCGTGTCCTTTTTTCAGTACACTTTTGCAACATTACTCTCCTACTGCGATTTTTTCCCAGTGTGAATTAACAAGAACGTTTTCCCCGTTGTGAATTTCTTTTCCTTGTGTGGGGTCACGACTGTAAAATACCAGTAATATTTTCCCGGTTCCTGTCTTCCTAATGTGAATTTGCAGAATAATTTTCCTCTCTGGGCTTTTATAGAGTAAATCCCCAGTCCTCTTCCCCTTTCGTGTGCGTGTGCGCGCGTGCGTGGGCTGCTTTATATTTCCCCGTCGATTCTCTATACCAGGGGTTCTCCATGGTCGCGTCCCAAATGAGGGTCACCATGGGTTTTCTGAGGGTCGCCAAAGGGTCTTAAAAGATAAATAAAAGAATCCATAGCTGGATATGTCAGTAAAAGTTTTTTTATCAACACATGTTTGTTGAAATTTAATGTGTTGGTAATATAATATTCTGTATAAGTACAGAATAACGTAAGCTAATGTACAGCAGCAAGTTTATCTACCATGAAAATGGTTGGATATATTACTATATGTTCACACATTAAAGGTCACTAGCCCAGCTAAGACTGCTTTCAGAGTCGCACCCAAAAAAGTTTGTGAAACACTGCTCTATACCAAGGATGTCATACACGCCTCATTCCTATATGCGGCACATTTGCCATTTCTCACTTGCAGTCCGCCGGTTTACACGATTGATTAAGCCAGTCCTTCGTCTTTTAAGATCATCACTTACACTTACATTTTTCTTTATCATTATTGTGTTTTTGTAATAAGTGAAATACTCTCCTAAGCCTTTACGTCAACCATATGACCGTCCCATCGCGTCGACTCGTGATCATTTGGCCCACATACTGTATTCTCAGGTGAAATGTGGCCCCCTTGGGTAAACGAGTCTCACACTCCTGCTCTATACCTTTCTTTATTAATATTCCCGTTGTGACTTTCCGTATGTAATTTTCAACCATTCCTGGTACCGTGTTTCCTTTTCTCGTGTATTTTTTCTTTCTAATGGTCACTCCCCTCCATGTAACCAGCTTTTCTCCGTACAATTTTCCTACTGTAAATTCCCATTATCACTTTCTCTGCCCTGCCTTTCTTCTCCTAGTCTTCTCCAATCTGATTTCCCTCGTGCGTGGTCTTCCGAGGGGGGGAGGGGGGGGGGAGTTTTTCCCAATCTAAATTTCTACCGCAATTTTCCCCATCAACCTTTCCCCAATGCGATTTTCTAAAGTGTGTAGTGCACCCTTTGAGGTGAATGGAAGCGCTGTATTCGACGCCGCAGACTCTCTTTTCTTTTCTTTCTTTTCTTTTTTTTTCTTTTTTTCTTTTTTTTTTTGGGGGAGGTCGATCGCGTCCGTGAGAACCGGGATGC
>NC_091555.1:8203662-8206162 GCF_042767895.1 Penaeus vannamei | reverse complement strand
GGGGAGGAGGAGGAAGGAAGGTTAGATGGAAGAAGACGGGGGCGGGGAAGTAAGAAAGGGGGGGGGGCGAAGGTTGGAAGGAGGAGGAGGAGGAGGAGGAGGAGGAGGAGGAGGAGGAGGAGGAGGAGGAGGAGGAGGAGGAGGAAGGAAGGTAAAATGGAGGAAGAGGGGGGCGGGGAAGTAAGATGGGCGAGGAGTGAGGTAAGATGAAGAGTAAGAAAGGATGTATAGAAAGATAAGACGTGAAAAACAAAGTACGACGTCAAAAATTAGGGAGGCAAGAAACGCGAGAGAGAAGAGTAAAAAAAAAGGCTAAAAAAATGTGTGAGGAGAATGGCGAGAAAGCGAAAGGAGAAGGGAGAGAAGAGGCAGGACAAGACCACTTGTAGATTGAATTTGGGGAAGAGGGAGGAGGAGGAGGAGGAGGAGAAGGAGGAGGAGGAGGAGGAGGAGGAGGAGGAGGAGGAGGAGGAGGAGGAGGAGGAGGAGGGGGAGGAGGAGGAGGAGTAGGAGGAGGAGGGGGAGGAGGAGGAGGAGGAGGAGGAGTAGGAGGAAGAGGGGGAGGAGGAGGAGGAGGAGGAGGCGCGACGGCGAGGCTCGCGTGCGGACTTTCCTTGTTGAGTCTATACGATGCGGTTTGTGGGCCATTCGCCGGCGATCATCCTCGCGTCACACGCAAAGACGCTCTCGGAATCAACAGTATTTCCGAAAAAAAATTATATCCATTTTACAGTGACCCATTTTTCTTTCGTCCCTGACAAACCTAAACCTATCTTTCATTCCCATTGGTGTCGAGTCCTTCTCAAGGACATTCCTACACCAAAAGTCCTTCGCGCGCATCTGTCTGAAGACAACGGCCAAAAAATGTTAAAATATAACCCAGTTAACAACAAAAATATACAAAGTAACACCACTTCGCTGACCTAGCTACATCTGCTGCTCGGATCCACTAGGCTTTAAATGAGCCTTAAAGCGAGGCCATCGCCTTGTCAGGTGGTCGTGCTAACCGGCACGTCAAGAGACGCAAGCCTGCTTCGTAAGTGAAAAAAAACGTTGAATTTAGAGAAAAAAAGTCGACGCTACGAAAATCGACACTCATTCTAAACAAACAATTCAGCCTCAGGAAAAAAGAGTCCACACATGCAATGCAAAAGGGAAGGTGTGCATGTGCATCCGCGCTTGAAACATACGCACGGGATATGCAAGTGCGCAGATAAGGTACCTCATAAACCCCACCCCTTTTCCCTCTCCCCGGAATCCAAGCTCCCCTAATCTTAATTCTAATCCGAAGCAGCAACCTTCCTTCCCCGCCATTCGGATGCAGCGCTGGCAAACACTCGCCCAAAGTGGCCTACACCACCGGCGCTCTCCCCTGCATTATCCGCGATTTTATCTTGCAATACCGAGAATAATCGGACCCTCGTAAAAATATAGACACACGCCGCATATTTTCTCCGGCAGCCATAAAGTCGACGACATCAAACTCAATGGCAGCACAATCCGGCCGGACCGCCCTCGGCCATCGGGGAGTCCCTCGCCGGCCGAAGATCCCCACATACAGATGCACGAATTATACGCAGGCACAAAGGGAATGGGGCTGGGACACCGCCGAGACGGAGGGGAAATTATAACCGAGAGGGAGAGAAGCTGAGGGAAGGAGGGGAACGGGTAGAAGGGAGGGAGTGAGGAGGCGTTAGGAGGAGAAAGATGAAGGAAAGGGAAGGAGGGACAAGGAAACAGAATGAAAGAGAGAGAGAGAGAGAGAGAGAGAGAGAGAGAGAGAGAGAGAGAGAGAGAGAGAGAGAGAGAGAGAGAGAGAGAGAGAGAGAGAGAGGGGGGGGGGGGGGATAAAGAGAGAAAGAGATAGAGGGAGAAAGGGACAGAGAGACCGACGGGCCGGAGCGACAGCCCAACCGTGCCTGGCCCGCAACCCGAGCGACGGGCGGTCCAAAATCCCAAGTCTCGAAAATGGCGAGGGCTGCATCCGCGGGACTTCTCCACAAAGGACACCCCGAATACGCCGATCAGATAGAGAGCAGCGCGGAGATCGCTCTTACAAGATAACATTCATTAGAAGGAATTGGCTGTTGAGTCCTCCCGCCGGTGCCTGCTCGCTGACTGCCCTTTGGCGTAACTCAGCGCCTGAACGGGGCGAGAGAGCGCTCAGTAACCCGAGATGGAGGAAAGACAGCGAGAGCGAGTTCGCCACGAGAGTAAACGAGTAACGCGAGTGGTAAGCGGAGCGTATCTCTGCGGAATCCTTCGTTACAATCTGCGCTATGCATTGGCTAAAGTTAATCGCACTAGAGTAGATGTGAGAGTAATGCAGCGTTCGTGTAGAGAGAAAGAGAGAAAGAGAGAAAGAGAGAGAGAGAGAGAGAGAGAGAGAGAGAGAGAGAGAGAGAGAGAGAGAGAGAGAGAGAGAGAGAGAGAGAGAGAGAGAGAGAGAGAGAGAGAGAGAGAGAGAGAGAGAAAGAAAGAAAGAAAGAAAGAAAGAAAA
>NC_091555.1:8168662-8173662 GCF_042767895.1 Penaeus vannamei | reverse complement strand
AGAGAGAGAGAGAGAGAGAGAGAGAGAGAGAGAGAGAGAGAGAGAGAGAGAAAGAGAGAGAGAGAGAGAGAGAGAGAGAGACCCCCAACCCCGACAAGCCTCCAAGCAATAACATCGTCCAGAACCACCGCCACAGAGACAAACAAACAAACAAACAAACGAATACCGCCCGAGCGCACACAAGCCCCCGCCCGCCGAGGCAAGCAGCGAGAGGGCGGCCGCGTCTCTGGGCTCCCCGCGACCTGTCTGTTTACAGCCAGGGCGCACGGAGCCCGATCTTTTTAATTATCCTCCTGAGCGAGCAGTTATCGAGGCCACGCAGATTACACTGATAGATTGGTCGTTACCACCAAGGGGAAGGGAGGGGAGAAGAGGGGGAGGGGAGAAGAGGGGAAGGGGACGAGAGGGGAGAGGGGGCGAACAGGGGCTCGAGGGGTGGCGTAAAGGGAAAGGGAAGGGAAGGTGAGAAGAACGAGGGGAAATGTAAGTGATTGGAGGCTCGGAGCGTCAGGAGTTTCCAGATTGGAGATTCGCCTCGGGCCCCTCAAGCGAAGACGACGCATTTCCATCTACACTAAACAGGTTGCAGGACTTGAGAGATAAAAGTAAAAACGGTAAAAACAATAATAAATCGTGAATAACTACAACGAAAATGGAAATTTTGCTCTAAAAGATGGGCAAATAACAGTCAGAAATGATGTACATAACGCTAAAAATCACACATGCGTTCTCTACGAAACGACAGACGTGAATAAGTAAATGAAAAACCAAAAGCTGGATCTACTGACTTAATACGATAGAACCCAAGAACCCAGGCAAGCGCGTGTATACGTGCACACGCGCACACTCCTACACGCACACACTCCTACACGCACACGCACAAATTCTCGCAAAAGCTTAAGAACTTTGAGGTCGCGGGAGAGCAAAGGCTTCGAGGCGGAAGCGAGGGCCAAGGCCGCCCCCCCACTCACCCCCCTCACCCCCCCAGGCCGCGGCGGAAAGAGGAAAGGCCAAATGAAGATGAAGCCTTTTGAGCGAATTATAAATGGGCGGAAAGTTTAAAGAGGTTGCCCGAAAGAGGGCCGGGGGGAGGGGGGGGGGCGAGAGGAGGGATGAGGGAATATAAATAAGCAGGAGATAGAAATGCTGATAGGAAATGCAGACGAGGCAGAATAATGAGCGCACCAACATTCACACGAATCACATGGAGCCCATAATGCATCATACATATTGGTCACAAGCTTTAAGCCCGCGTTCAAAATAACAGAAGGGGAGAGACACAACCCTAATCAAAACTATAAAGCAAAGTTCCTCTTTTCCAATTAAAACGTCGCATAACATCAATATTACTCGGAACAATTCAGTTACGCAACTTGGTAAGAAAAAAAAAGTGTTCATATTTCACAAAATTACAAACTATTGGTGATGATCTGGGCTTAAGGCAGAGGGAATAGCGGAGAAAAAGCACCCTGTGAAAGGGGTCGGTAGGATATTAAACCCGAATAAAAGGGGAGACGAGGATTAACGTGTAATGGGTAGACAAGGACCTTCACCGAGGGAGCGAGCTGACATCGGCACATAGCGTCAGCTCCAGAGAGAGAGAGGGAGGGGGGAGGGAGGGGGAGGGGGAGGGCTAAAAGGGGTGTATGGCACACGAGCGAAAAAAGGAAATCTATAACCAAAGGCGTGAAAATTGCCTTTGTTGGTGTGAGGCGATGCTAGGGAATGTATGCATGTGTGCACACGCTGGAAATAAGGAAGGAGTGTGAGGCTGCGTGTGTCTGATATTGTGTGATTGCGTGATTGCGTTTGTGATTATGCATAACAGCGTGTGCGTGCGTGTGCGTAAGCGTGTATAAATGCGTCAGTGCGTGTAAGCGTGCGTGCCTGTCAGTGTGCGCGCGTTTGTGTCAGTGCGTACATGTGCGCAGACGTGCACGAGATAACGGGAAGGAGAGCGGGGAAGGGGGATTCTACATCTCCGAGGGCTGACAATAATTTAGGAGACTATCAACGTACTAATTAGACAGAACCATTAAGGTAATTATCAAGCAGGTTCTATCACGACACGATACACAATTTACGACTCCTGAAGCTTCTCTGAATTGGCTGCATAATTCACGCAATACTCTACGGATCTCGTTAGCCATATTTCATTAACGTTTGCTTCCGAACATCTGAATTTATTCCTGAAGTATTCGGTTTGGCCTCGAGATGAAATAACCCCTAATTGTAATTGCAAATTACATAATACTTACTCGACCGTATGATCGAATTATTCAAATGAACGAAATGGGAAGAAATGTATTAATCATGAATAGGACAAGTCGGCCGTAAACATCACTAATTTCTGAACATTTATTCCGTTTTTCTTATTTTCTCTATGTTAATCATCTCACTGAACCGCGAATCACCTCATCTCTCTAGGAATACTACTACTCAGAACGCTCTAGAAAAAAACATTGTTTCAACCTCTTTTTATATTTCGTCTTTTTTTTTTACATATATTCCTCCCTCTTTCTTTAACGAGTCAAAATATAGGACAAAGATGAATAACACAGACTCTACCAAATAATAAAAGTAATCGTAGCGCCGCCTCACCAGAATCCACTCCTCCCCCCCTCCCCCCTTCCCCTCCCCCTCGGCCCCGGACCCCTCGACCCCCAGCACCCTCATTTGCACCTCAGCCCCCAGGCCCTCGACCCCGGACCTCGACCCCCGGACCCCTCGACCCCCAGACCCCTCGACCCCCGGACCCCTCGACCCCCAGCACCCCTCGACCCCTCGACCCCCAGACCCCTCGACCCCCGTGGCAGCAACGGAGTCAGGGGCTCTGGTTGCCTATTTACCGATTCGACATCCGACGCCCCGCAGCCTCACCGCCAGGCACATGAGCTGGGGCGTGAGAGCCTCCCAATCCCTCCGCTTTCTCAAGCCCTTCCCCCTTCTTCTTACCATCATCTTTTTTCCTCTCTCTCTAGCTTTCTTTCTCTCTCTCTCGCTTTTTCTCTCTCTCTCGCTTTCTCTCTCTCTCTCGCTTTCTCTCTCTCTCTCGCTTTCTCTCTCTCTCTCTCTCTCGCTTTTCTCTTCTCTCTCTCTCTTTCTCTCTCTTTCTCGCTTGCTTTCTCTCCTCTCTCTCTCTCTCTCTCTCTCTCTCTCTCTCTCTTTCTTTCTTCTCTCTCTCTCTCTCTCTTCTCTTCTCTCTCTCTCTTTCTTTCTCTTCATCTGTCTCTCACCCTTCTTTCTGTTGTGGTCTTTTCATTCCCATTTCCTCTCTATTCCTCTCCTATTCCCTCTCTCCACCTTCTATCCCCTTCCTCTCTACTCCTCTTTCTCCATGCCCCCAATTCTGTATCTGTGCCTCCTTTTCCCTTCCTCCCAACTTGTCTCCATTCGGCTCCCTTTCTCTCCCTTCTTTCCCCTTCCATTCCTTCCCCTCCCTCCTTCCCCTTCGGACATTCCTTGCCCCCTTCTCCTACCCCTTCCTCTTCCTTCCATCTTCCCTCCTCCACCACTCCCTCCCTTCGACATTCCTTGCCTCCCTTCTTCTCCCCCTTTCTCTTCCTTCCATCTTCCCTCTCCTCCACTCCCTCCTTCGGACATTCCTCAGCTTCCTCTCCTGCCTTCTCTTCCTTCCATCTAAACCCTCCTCCACTCCCTCCCTTCGACATTCCTCGCCTCCCTCTTCCTCCCCTTCTCTTCCTTCCGCCTTCCCTCTCCTCCACTCCCTCCCTTCGACATTCCTCGCCTCCCTCTTCTCCCCCTTCTCTTCCTTCCATCTCCCCCCTCCTCCACTCCCTCCCTTCGGACATTCCCTCGCCTCCCTCTTCTCCCCCTTCTCTTCCTTGCATCTTCCTCCCCTCCTCCACTCCCTCCCTTCGGACATTCCTCGCCTCCCTCTTCTCCCCCTTCTCTTCCTTGCCATCTTCCCCCTCCCTCCACTCCTCCCTTCGACATTCCTCGCCTCCCTCTTCTCCCCCTTCTCTTCCTTCCACCTTCCCCTCCTCCACTCCCTCCCTTCGACATTCCTCGCCTCCCTCTTCTCCCCCTTCTCTTCCTTCCATCTTCCTCTCCTCCACTCCCTCCCTTCGACATTCCTCGCCTCCCTCTCCTCCCCCTTCTCTTCCTTCCATCTTCCCCCTCCTCCACTCCCTCCCTTCGACCTTCCTCGCCTCCCTCTCCTCCCCCTTCTCTTCCTTCCATCTTCCCCCTCCTCCACTCCCTCCCTTCCTGTCTTCCCTCTGCCCTCACCCCGTACCTGCGCTTCATGTATTATTGTCAACCGGGGGAAGCCTGTACTCCTCCGCCGACCGGGGCCTGAATATTGCACGCTTTCTCTTTAGCCAAGCTTTCCTCGCCCCCTCTCCCTCTTTCCTCTACATAGCCCCCCCCCGCCCCGTCCACCTTTCTCTTTCTCTGCTCCCTTTCTTCCTACATTTCTTCCTACATTTTCCCCCACATTTTTCTCAATTATTTTTTCCCCTTTTTTCCCTCCTAGTCTCCAATTCTTTTCCGCATTCCTTCTTCTTCCTTATCTCTATCATCATTCTCAGTCTTTCTACCCTTATGTTCGCTCGCGGTTTTTCCCTTCGGTTCTTCCCCCGCCTCATCCCTTCCCTTCGCGGCGCAAACACCTCTCTCTCCCCTTCCCCAAAGCAGTTCATTAGTCAACCTTTATTCAGGTACGACACACACCCCTTCCCTGTTTTGGCCTTAATGCTAAAGGTAAAAGATAAAATTTCGGTTACATCCACAGCGCAGGAAAAAGGAGGTAAAAAAAAAAAGTACAAACATACTCACTTTTTCTTCCTTCTCTTTGTTCCCTCCCTTCATCAGCATCACGTTTCCATTTTATCTTTTCTTTCGCTGTCCTTTTTCTCAATCTCGTTTTCTATCCTCACTTTTGCTCGCTCGCACACTCACTACTAACTTTCACTCACTCACTCACTACTCACTCACTCACTACTCACTCACTCACTCATAACTCACTCACTACTCAC
>NC_091555.1:8151162-8153662 GCF_042767895.1 Penaeus vannamei | reverse complement strand
ACACATGAGATGAAAAATGCGAATATCTTTCCGAATTGCCGAGCGTGGCCTGCGCGAACGGGAGAGGAAGCGGAGGAGGAGACAATGAGTGCGTGACGAGTGAGGGAGAGGAGGCGAAGAGGGGAAAATGGAAGATTAATCCGCCTGTACGATCTCATCTCACGCTGGAGTCTCCACGTCACGTCATAAAGGGGGAGGCGGGGTTGCGGGGGAGAAAGGGAGAATGGACGTGAGTGAGTGAGGGAGGGAGAGAGATAGGGATTGAAGGAGGGAAAGGGTGAAGGGGAGAGGAGAGGAGAGGAGAGGAGAGGAGAGGAGAGAGAAAGAGAGAGACAGAGAGATAGACAGACAGACAGACAGACAGACAGAGAGAGAGAGAGAGAGAGAGAGAAAGAGAGGGGGAGAGAGAGAGAGAGAGGGAGACAAAGAGAGAAAGAGAAAGAGAAAGAGAAAAAGAAAGAGAAAGAAGAGAAGAGAGAGAGAGAGAAATAAACAGACAGACGAGAAGCAGGTAGACACCCCTCGCAAGCCCACCCACCGTCCAGGACCTCCACCCCCCTCTTATCAGCCAGGACGCGATGAGACGCAACATTCCTACCACCTCCCTTCTCTCCGCAACGGACAGACCAAAATGTCTGTAAAAGGACCGTAAAGTTGGGCGGACTTAACCAACACCAGGCCCGCGCCCCACGGACCGTACGTACGCCCGTGAACCCCGCCAGCGCGCCCTCGCCCAAGGATATGTTCTTTGTGTCTGCTAAAATGATTCTCTTGTGCTCTTTGGCTGAATTAAACTCGGCCCCAAAGAAGGAAGAAATGAAGAGCGGGGAGAGGGAGGTGTGCACCAGAAGGAAGAAGAGAGGAGAGGAAGAAATGGAGGAGGAGGAGGGGAAAATGGAAGAGAGGAAAAGGAGTGAGGAGGGGAAAATGGAAGAGAGGAAAAGAAGTGAGGAGGGGAAAAGGAGGAGGAAAAGGGAATGCCGGTGGAGGAAGAGACGCAAGAAGGGAAATCTGGAAAACAAGAGAACCGAAATGAGATAGACGTCTGAAGCGCCGGTGAAGTGGGCGGAAGAATAAAAGGAGAGAAAGGGCAGACGGGATAAATCAACAGAGACCGGATCGGAGAGGGGAAGAGGAAACGAGAGAAAGAGAGAGAGAGAAGGGGAGATGGAGAGAGAAGTAGGCGAGGACGAGTCTCAGGTACATATGAGGGGAAAGGTGGTCGCATACATTCCCCTACAATATCACAACCCGAGCAAAGGAGGGCGAGAGAGCAGGTGGAGGGAGGGAGGGAGGAGGTGGGATGGAGGGAGTGCGGGATGCGGAAGGGGATGGAAGAGATGGAGGAGGAGGAAAAGGAAAATAATAAAACAGAGAGGAAGAAAAGAAGGAGGGGAGTAAAAAAAAAAGGGTGGAGGAAGAGGAGAAGGAAGTGGAATTGGAAGAACAGGAGGAGGAGGAGGAAGAGGTATCCTTGTTTCTCCCGTGCACGCTGATCAATACCCTGCGCTTCCCGGGGAACGGCCACTGCACGGACGACCACTGTACATGCAATCGCTGTGCAAACGACCATTGCGCGGACGACCACTAAAGGCATAATCGCCACACGACCGAAAAGAGAAAGAGCAATATTGTACACTGCATAAATATACAAATATATATATATATATATATATATATATATATATATATATATATATATATATTACATATACATATACATTATATATCTATCTATCTATATACATATATATATACATTATATATCTATCTATCTATATACATATATATATTTACAGTTATATACACACACATAGATATATATGCACATATGTGTAACGCACAGAATTTCCCATATATAAAGTTCATTTAAATGTATATCAATTATTTTAATGAATTTACGGTTCCTCATCCTGCCACTATCAATTTCAAAACCTTTTTTATTCTATAAACAAATAAACAAGCGGCATACCTACCGTAAATCTTGGCAATGTTATAATATAACTAAGCAATATTCTATACTAACTTGATTCATATCTATACCCTCCTTTTTCCGACTAATCATAATTCAATAATCATTAACATAAACAAAATAAAAGCATACTTAGATGGATTCAAGACCCTCACCCCCCCCCCCTTCTAACAGCATCCTTCCATGATTTTACACGCACATTAGATAATCCCTCCCCTTCATTTCAATCTTCATAATTTTCCTCTCTTACACTTCACTCTAATAAATGATTCCATTCTCAACCTATTACTTGATAACACCGGAACTGTCATCCATTGACTAATTCCGTCACTGTATCCACAGGCCGAAAAAAAAATCAATCAATAAACTAAATAAATAATCCTAACAACAAGGCATCATGGCGTGTTGGTTTCGGCACAAATTTCCTCCACCTTTTCTTCTGTTTGGACCGGAAACCAAGACTCTTCTAACTAATCACAATTCAAGGATTCCACAATTACATTAATCCACTTATCAAGCACTGAAATA
>NC_091555.1:8138662-8143662 GCF_042767895.1 Penaeus vannamei | reverse complement strand
TCGGATCTTCGCCAGACGCAAAATCATAATAATTACATAGAAACGAAATCCAGCCAAAACATTTATGCCACTGCCATAAATGTTTTGGAGAGCGATAAGTAAGAGTGAAAGTGTGTGTGTGTGTGTGTGTGTGTGTGTGTGTGTGTGTGTGTGTGTGTGTGTGTGTGGGTGTGTGTGTGTGTGTGAGAGAGAGAGAGAGAGAGAGAGAGAGAGAGAGAGAGAGAGAGAGAGAGAGAGAGAGAGAGAGAGAGAGAGAGAGGTTAGGAAGAAAAGAGAGAGAGAGAGGGGGGGTGGGGGTAGGAAGAAGATAGAGAGAGAGAAAGGGGGAGTCCCGAGAGCCCGTTCAACCGACAGAAAGCAATCAAAAGAAGCGAGACGAGCACTTTTCCCTCATAGCTCTAACCCCACCAAGCCCTAGGACCTGGCTTCTAGAGGTCCTGTCGCGGTCAACCCATTAAGAAGGCAGCGCCGATTTCCTCATCTCCGCAGTAAGCCTAAACTTGAGCCACCGAGTTGTTTACTCGGCGGGGACCAGGTGTGAAAAACTTTAATGCATTTGCAAAAGTTTCGCCTCGGCTGAACCGCTGGGTCGTCAGGCTAAGTGCGTCAACGAAGGGGTGGATGGAGGAGGAGGGAGTGAAAGGGGGGGTAGGGGGGGTGGAGGTGCGTGCAAGGTGCTGCAATATATCTTGTGCAAATTATGGCATTGCTTCTCGAAAACGATGGCAGTATTTCCAAGTGTATATACCTAAGCGTGAGCTTATATAAGAGAGAGTGATAACGCCTAAAACCTTTGGTAACTATAATCATACACAAACACTATCATACCCCCCCGCCTTTACACACACACACACACACACACACACACACACACACACACACACACACACACACACACACACACACACACACACACACACACATATATATATATATATATATATATATATATATAGAGAGAGAGAGAGAGAGAGAGAGAGAGAGAGAGAGAGAGAGAGAGAGAGAGAGAGAGAGAGAACTTGGCATCCTCCAAAAATAATAGCGCGAAAGACAAAGGAATCAAAAGAGTCGCATGTGGGGTTTCATGACTTTTATCAAGAAAGAAACTTAAATAATCTCTCTACTCTTCCTTTCACTCTTTCTATTAACTTCTTTCTCCGAATCGCATTGTGGGAGGCAAAGAAGGCAGCAGCTCGAGGTGCTCTGCTACCCCAGCTGTTTCCGAGCGACGGGAAGCGAAGCTAGTAGGGAAACTAACTCAAGAGGGCGACGGAAACAACAGAAAAGCGAAGCCAAGAAAGCAACGGAGTCCAAAGAGAAACGAACCCGAAAGAGACACGAAATGAAAAGAGCAACGAAGTCAACAGAGAAATGTACATCCACAAAGAACCGACGTCTAGAGAGCAACGACATCAAGAACGAAAACCCAGCGCCGCCCCCTCTCCCCCACCCCCCATCCCCAGGGCTCCGCAAACACCAAATCCCGACCCCAAATCACCCTCGCCGAAACGCCCTTCGACCCGACCCACGCCGAATCCACGCCTTCCGGTCGCGTCCGGTTGCACGGGGCGGGCGAAGTGACGATCTCCAAAGGGAACTGCTACTTCCAAACTGGATCTCGTTCACTGTATTGAAAATCGGTCGAGAATAAACACACATACATACGTTTATCTTTGTGTAAAACAAACATTTTTTTCTTTATCTTTTAGAGAGTAAGGAATTGTGAGTGTTTGGGTGCGTGTGTTAATCCATGTATCCAATGTATATATAAACCATTTCTCTTTATTTCTTAAGAGTAAGGAAAAAAGTGTAAAAACCAGGCTTCCAATGGAGGCCCATAACTCACATACCACCAAGGTTCCCATGCTGTACCAATTCCGCCGGCAATATATGAATTACGAACGATATTAATAACAATAACAATAAAAGAAAACGTATAGGATGGATCTAATACGGATTCGATGGCGGCATTTTTGACAAACAACCCTTCTCCGGCTTAGCATCTCATCTCGCCAAAACGATTTGCCCCCCCCCAAAAAAAAATAAATATATATATAAAACAAATCACATGAATTCCAATTTGTCGGTAAAAGAGGCAAAACAGGGAGCCATCACAAGGCGTTAAAAAAGAGGGTAAATCGCCACGCCTTAGGATACGAAAAGTAAACAAACAAAAAACAAACAAACAAAACCCCACGTCTCTTTCCGTAAATCACCAAATAAGAAAAGAGAGAGAGTAATAAGCAAGGAGACGAGGAGCGGCCGCGTTCGCGTGTACGGCCGCCTCAATCCCGGCGTCGACACTAAGCCAAGAGCGTCTCCACTTGGCAAATCCTTTGTTTGTATTGAGCGGATCCAATCATGCCCATCGGCCCTTCCCTGCACCTCTCAAGGGGGTTCTCGTCCCCCTCCTCCTCCCATTCCCCGTCCTCTTCCCTTTCTTCTTCTTCCATTCCTCTTCGTTTTCTTCCTCCCTTCCTCTTTTTTCTTCATCCATTCCTTTTTTTTTTTCTTCCCTTCCTCTTCCTTTTCTCCTTCATCTTCCATTTCTTCTTCTTCCCTTCCTCTCCCATTTTCTTCTTCTTCCCTTCACCTTCCTTTTTTCTTTCTCCTCCTCCCTTTCCTCTTCCTTTTCTTCTTCTCCTTCCCTTCCCTTCTTGCTCCCTATTTTCGACTGAGCACCCCCCCCCGCACCGAGAAAGAGCTCACGCAATCATCATCCGGAGTACAGGACGACATACCTGACCTGGCCTCCTAAAATTCCGTTCTGTTGACACGCAAAACGCCTGCATCACCTTCTTCTGCGGCGTCTCCCTTTTCCCCTTATCAGATTTGCCAGCTTTATCTCTTCCTTTTCGCCCCGCATTCCTCCGCAAGAATGATGACCTTCGCATTTCCCTTCCAACAATATTCTACCTTTTTTCCAGCTCCCACAACCTGGACCTCACCTCCTCTCCCCTTTTCCCCAGCTTTCTTCATTCCCTCCCTCTTTCCTTCCTTCCCTTCCACCTCCACCCTTTCCAACTCCCTTCCCTTCCTTTCCCTATCCTACCCTATCCCAACCTACCCTATCTTATCTTATCCTGTCCTATCCTATCCTACCCTCCCTCCTTCCGAGGCTCGCGTTCCGCTTCACTGCCCCCTGGCCCCCGCGCGCTCCAGGGTTTGGCGAGCGCGCCGTCAGCAGCAGGAAGGGGACATCACAAAAGCCACGACGCAAAGGGGAGGTCTACTTGAAAAGCAGGAGCAGCAGCAGCAGCAGCAGCAGGAGTAGCGGCTATGACCTCTCCCCTCCCCACTCTTCCCTTCACCTACACAAGACCCGACAAACGCCCCCCCCACCCCCCACTCCGAAATCCCATGGCACTGCGGCTCCAAAAATATTCTTCCCCAATTTCCATCTCCATCACCTTCTCTCCCTCGCTCTGCCTCTCTCTCTTTCTCTCTCCAATTCTCTGCGTTTCCCTTCCTCTACTTCTACTCCATTTCCCTTCGCCACTCTTCGAACAAGTAGGTTAGTAGACGCCCTCCGCAGAAGGGTTCAGTAGGTCACAGGGAGCATGAGGAAGCGAAGATTTCCTGCATCGCGCCTCGCCCCTCTCACTCCACAGGCAATCAGCGGCGACGGGAAGGGGGCGCTCTACCTGCTCCCCCCCCCCCCCCCGTTCCCTTCCCCTTTCTCCCCCTTCGTCAGGGAAATGCAGGAGCGCCTGTGCACACGGCATAACCATAACCCTACCATTAATTTGTGATGGGCTGTTGAAGTGGAGGTGAAGCAGGAGAACGAGAGAGGGAAGGGGAGAGGGAGGGAGGGGGGCGAGAGGGAGGGAGGGGGGGGGAAGGAAAATGGTTGGAGAGGCAATCTCCCTTACGCAATAGTGGCGCGTCCAAGCGATTCAACGTTGGAAGGGTTTGTTCGGAATTGTTCAATAACCTAGCGGGACATCTTGAATCCCTGCACGCAACGGGACATTCTGTTCTGCGCGGCGGAGAACAAGTATCCGTCGAAGGCTCACAGTTCACGAAAATACATCTCGAAAAGCCACCTTACGTACACCTTATTTCCCCGAAAACGTCTCGCACACCTCTCATGCCTCCTCCTCCTCCTCCTCCTCCTCCGCTCCTTCCCCTACTTCCTCCTCCTCCTCCTCCTCCTCCTCCTCCTCCTCCTCCTCCTCCTCCCCTCCTCCTTCCCCTTCTACTTCCTCCCCCTCCTCCGCTCCTTCCCCTACTTCCTCCTCCTCCTCCTCCTCCGCTCCTTCCCCTACTTCCTCCTCCTCCGCTCCTTCCCCTACTTCCTCCTCCTCCTCCTCCGCTCCTTCCCCTACTTCCTCCCCCTCTGAGCGAACACAAACACTCTCCTTCCTTCCCCCGGAACACAACGCTCGGTTCGGTTTCCAAAGCCCGTATTCTCCAAGCAGGACGAAGCCCCAGGGAGCTGCGAGGCATCGGGAAAACATCCGTGTCGAGATTACCAGACAAAGAAGATCTCAGGCGATTCTGGACCCCTCCCCCCCTCCCCCTCCAACCCCCTCCCCCTTCCTCCTACTCGGCCCCCATACATCCTCAACATCCACCCTGCTCAACCCGCGTCCCCCTCCCCTACCCCAATCCTCACAAAACCCTTCACCGCTGCTACTTCTTTCTTGTTTATTCTCCTCTTCCCCCTCCTTCCTCCACCTTCACCCTTCTTCGAATAGTAACAATAATCATAATAATTATAATAGTAAAAAAAAAATAATAATAATAATAACAATTATTATTATTATTATTATTATTATTATTATTATCATAATTATTATATATGATCATCATTTTCCTTATTATTATCATATTATTATTACCATTATCATCATCTTTATAATTATCATCATCATTCTTCTCCACCTCCTCCTTCACTTCTACCTCTACCTCTACGTCCTTCCTCCTCTACCTCCTCTACCTCCTATTCCTCCACCTCCACCTCCACCTCCAACTCCACCTCCACCGCCCCCTCTCCT
>NC_091555.1:8118662-8126162 GCF_042767895.1 Penaeus vannamei | reverse complement strand
AATTGACAGACAGGTAACCAAACAGAAATAAATAAATGAAAAATTATCTAAATGTAAAACAAAAGATTATAAATTACTAACAAATTAAATACAATATATAATAAATAAATTGACAAATCAAGTGAACTTACATTATAAAATAAATTGTCCAATAGCAACCAACAATTACCACCAAATATCCAGCGTTTATGAAAAAACTATTCCACTCTACACGTGCTAGAATCGACTCAAATCAATTACGTAATTGCAACCGTAAACAAAAACAAAAATAAATAAATAAATTTACTACTTCCCGCGTAACTAGAACAAAACTACGAAAAGATTTAAACAATAACTCTTTTTCCATGTAATTTCTCCCAACCCAAGGGAAAACTTGCAGCTTTGCTAACAGATCCACATATAACTCAGTTTCCCCTCGGAATAGCTGCGATGGTCTAGGAAAACGTTCCTCTCTGTGATTTAAGAAAACGTAATTTCGGGGAAACTTGGAAAGAATATGTTGGCCGCATACCGTAATTTGCAAGGGGATTCGTGTTTTACCATTTGCATAAACATTATGTAAATTAAATGCAACGGTATTTTTCACAGAATGAGAAACCATTATCAATTAATCTCATAAACTACGTTATCCATATCATAAAGTTACATGGTGAATGGCCTCTTCGAACCCATAAAATTAAATAATTGTATACACATTATGTCCAACCAATGTAATTCCCTGCCAATTACGCGTTTCCCATTGCACGACATAACTGCACGAATCCCAAGAGGCACGACAAGACACGTATCGCAATATCTTAGAACGCACATCCTTCCCGTGTCTTCCATGGTGAATAAAGAATAATATAAATTGAGACATAGTCACGCGTGTGTTATACGGCAGAGACATATGCAGATCACATACTCGAATTTACTTTCCCCTTCACCCTCTGTTTGAACAGACTATCCTGCCAATTCTTTTATCCGACCTCACTTCATACACACTTCCTTTATCAATTCCACCCCTTCCCCATGACGCCAAATCTTGCAGCATTTTGCGACACGAATCTTCAAATAAAGCATTTCATCGCCAAAGAAACTTCCTTCGTGCCAACCCACTTGCAAAAATCAGGTCCCTACTGAAAATGATCGCGCTTTATCCGTAGAATTTCGAAAGAGGGCCCACCAGATTCTAGCCACACGTATATTGAAGGAGAAAATTTGCCCCCTAAAGTGAAAACGAGTCATCTAGACTTGCAAAAAAGACCTAACACGAGAGATACGCGCTTGCAAAGACTACTGATCCCCCCCCCCCCCACCGCCCTGCCCCGCACCCGGCCTCCTTCGTACCGATGAAGCACAAACAAAGACCAAGGGAGGGACTACCGCGAAACACGACGCCCGTGCCGATGTCTCCTCCTCCATTATTAATCGTGCCATGCTACTAATCAGCTGACTGCCCTGTTCCCGCTCGCGTAATGGCTTCCCTCGCGTCCCGAGGAGGAGGTTACTGGACTCCTCACAAGAAGAACGATCGCTTCCGCAGCCCTCCCACTCATGATTTACAGCCGTTCTTGTTTGTCTTTCCTGACACACAATGCTTATTTGAAGAAGGATTATGGCACACGTTCGCTACCCCCCCGCCCCCCCCACAAACACAATGCTATTTAATCGTCTAGACATAATTTCCTTTGTTAACTACATAATTGAAAGGAAGGAGAAGGTAATGTTTCTGGACAGGCGTTCCAACAGGTACGTTAAGCGTTGAGTTCCTACAATTAACCGTTTTCGAAATTCCTGTCTCTGTTTGTCTGCCTGTGTGGGGGGGGGGGGGTGCGGCTAACAAGAGTCAAAGCCTTTTGTTCAAGCCATAAAAGGAGAAGAAATATAAAAGATTCAATTTTTCAGTACTTATTTTTAATGTCAATAAGTATAATTTCTTTTGTTTTTCAATTTCTATTTTGTACCAACCACTACTTGCAGCAATCAACTTGCAATCTACTTCTATCCAAATTAATCATCTTGATAAAACCAAACAAGGAAAAGATTACAGCTTCACAACATGCATGAATATTTCTTAGTACTAAGCAGTCTCAAAAATTCCAGAAAAGAAGTTTCTTTTAATTCGACATCAGTTCATCATAAAAACAATTATCACACTTTTCGCGATTAGAAAAAATACATATTTAGAACACCTGCAAGACTAGAAGTCGGTGGACTTTCTTTTTCTACTTCAAGAGAAATCATGCAAAAGAAAATAAAACGAGAAAAACAGCATTCTCCCTTTCCCTTTTCTGTTCAAAGCTTTCAAAGCAAGAATCGACTGAATTGGCCCTCTAATCTCGCGGCCATTCAAGTTAAATGAAGCCCATAACAAATAAAAATAATACTATTACTAATAATCATTATCATCATTTGCATCATTAGTATTAATACAATTACTAGTATAATCATCATTACTATCATTATTACTATTATCATCATTATTATTACTGTTATTATTACTACTATTATCATCATAATCATTATTATTACTGTTATCATTACTACTATTATCATCATAATCATTATTATTACTGTTATCATTATCACTATTATAGTTATTAATATCACTATCCTTGTTTTCATCATTGTTGCTGTTGTTATCACTACTGATTATCATTAACATGACACTATCTTCTTATGACTACGAGCACCACCACCATCACTACATTCCCCATAGAACTGCTAGTGATAAACGTCGGCGGTGTAATTACTGTTATGTTTGCCATTGCCACTCTATCACTATAATCATTAGTAAAATTATTACTAATATTCATAACCTCACTGTACCTCTTTTACCTATTCCCTTGATAACGTTATCCAAATTAACGGCAAATAAATCATCAACGGTGAACTTGACGAGCAAAAGACCTAATAAAAAGACAAAAAAGGGACAGAAAAAACAACTAAAAACAACAGAAGAAGAAGGAAAAACAGCTAAAATCAACAAATGAAGAAGGAAAAACAGATAAAAACAACAAAAAAAGAATGAAAAACACTTAAAAACAACAAAAGAAGAAGGAAACAGTCTAAAAAAACGATCGGATCAAACGCCTTAAAAACACCAACACGCACACATGCAAAACGTGACATGTAAATAATGCGACAATTAGACGCCGGGCGAGAGGAGGAAAAACTAGCCCGAGACAAGATCAAGGGAAAAAAATCCAACTTTTAATGAAGGTTTGCGGCTCAAAAGAGGATGGCGCTCTGGGGGAGAGAGGGAATGCAAACTGAAAGAAAAGGGGATGGAGGAAGAAGAAAGGATGAGAGAGAGAGAGAAAAAGAGAGAGAGAGAGAGGGGGAGAGGGAAGAGAGGGAGGAGAGGGGAGGGAGAGGGAGGGAGAGGAGGGAGAGGAGAGGGAGAGGGAGAGGGAGAGGGAGAGGGAGAGAGGGAGAGAGGGAGAGGGAGAGGGAGAGGTAGAGAAGGAGAGGGAGAGGGAGGGAGGGAGGGAGGAGGAGGGAGGGAGGGAGGGAGGGAGAGAGAGAGAGAGAGAGAGAGAGAGAGAGAGAGAGAGAGAGAGAGAGAGAGAGAGAGAGAGAGAGAGAGAGAGAAAGAGAGAGAGAGAGAGAGGGGAGGGGAGGGGGAGAGAGAGGGGGAGGGGAGAGGGGAGGGAGAGAGAGAGAGAGGGAGAGGGGAGGGAGAGAGAGAGAGAGAGAGAGAGAGAGAGAGAGAGAGAGAGAGAGAGAGAGAGAGAGAGAGAGAGAGAGAGAGAGAGAGAGAGAGAGGGAGAGAGAGAGAGAGAGAGAGAGAGAGAGAGAGAGAGAGAGAGAGAGAGAGAGAGAGAGAGAGAGGGAGAGAGAGGGAGAGGGAGAGGGAGAGAGGAGAGGGAGAGAGAGAGAGAGAGAGAAAGAGAAAGAGAAAGAGAGAAAGAGGGGGTGGAGGCCAGAACTGCCGACTCATCCCTTCCACCTGACAGACAACCTTCCAGCAGTGAAAAATGAAATGTCTGGCAATACCCGCTGGTGTCCACGGGGAGCCACACGCCCCGCCACAGCGGCACCGTATAGCACCGTGTGACACCGTGTGACACCGTGTGACACCTGCGACACACCAGGACACGCAAGACCTGATGTACGACGGCTGGGACTCAACAGGCCACAGGTTGTTAAGGTTCTGCAGGCAACATTGATCCTCGTATTGATTGCGAGCCATGGGCGGCCTCCTACTCCCTCACGCCCTCATTACCAACGGCGCTTAAAGCTGTCTTCGTACCTACGCCCCTGCACGCCCGCGATCACACCCGCGATCCCGGCCTGCCTGCTCCTGCTACTTGGTGCGCCCGCCGCCTGCGTCTTCGCCTTCCTCTCCGGCTCCGTCTCTCCTCCCCTTTCTCATCCGGCCTTGCCTCTTCCCCGTTCGCTTTATCGATTGTCTTACTCCCCGATCATTACTTGGCCTTCTCATCTACATATCTTCATCCACTTGTGCCCTTCCCCCCTTTCCGATGTTCATTAATCTACATAGTATCTGGAACATGAGCGAGATTGTTTTTTTTTTTCTTTAGTATATAGATCTGTCCTGTTCGGATCTTTTAAAAAGTATCCTTTCTCTCTTCTCTCTTCTCTTCTTTTCTCGTCTCCTCCTCCTCCCTCTCCCTCTCTTCCTTTTCCCTCTCCCTCCCCTCCTTCTCCCTCTCCCTTGTTGTTTCCTCACCATTTCGTCCCAGACACTCACCCTCCCTCTCCCTCTCCCTCTCTCCTTCTCTGCTGTTTCCTTCTCCCTTCGCACGGGGCACTTCTTTTACGACATCCCTCGCAACCTCCTGTGGCTAAATTCCTCTGCGCCCGCCATGACAGGCCGCCCACCGGTAACCCCCTCCCCCCTCCCCTCCCCCCCACCCCCGCCCCCTCCTGCTCCTCCTCTCCCGCCCGCGCCCCACTGGCCGCCCGGAGTCCCCGCTTGCTGAGAACTCTTTCCTGGGACAACGCACCCGCACCGCTTCCGAACCGCCCCTTCCCCCTTGGTGCAACCCAACTTTCCCCCCTCGACGTTTAGGAAGGGAGGGGGAAATATATAATACGTAAATTATCATGTATGCTTTGCAAAATCCTCTTATCCGGGACACACAAAAAAAAGTGAATACGAATGCGTGCACGAGAACATGAACGCAGAGGGGTGATCCTTCTCTTTTTTCTCTCTCTCTCTTCTTTTTCCTCTCCTCTCTTTCCTAACCCTTCTTCGTCTTCTCTCCTACCCCATCTCTTCCTCTACCTCTATTTCTATCCCTTTTTCTATCTTTATTTCTCCCTCTTCCTCTTCTTCCTCCTGCGCCTCATGGCCAGTACCCAACCGACCCTAAAAGCAGCCCGACGCAGTTCAGGGCCGAAGCTTTTATCCTTCTCTCCCGTTCGCGACCCTGCTCTCTTTCTACCCTCGTTGGGCTATTCTCTCTCTCTATCTCTCTCTCTCTCTCTCTCTCTCTCTCTCTCTCTCTCTCTCTCTCTCTCTCTCTCTCTCTCTCTCTCTCTCTCTCTCTCTCTCTCTCTCTCTCTACTTATCCCTTCTTGTCCTATTCCTTCGGTGCTTTCTCGTTCCCCATTTCGTCCACATTCCACCACAAACAGCAGTCCTGTTTTCAATACTATCTTCCATCTCTCTTATCTTCGACCGTGTTGTGTCCTTCCTTCATTCTTTCACTTTCATTTCCACTCTATTTTCGAATTCTCTTGCCGTTCAGAATCAAATCTTTCGGCCGCCGCGTGCCTCCTCTCGCTCGTCCGCCCAAGTCTCCATTGCAGCTGTCTCTGTCCAAGCCCGTCGCTCTACATCAGTATGCAAATATCCTTTCTTAATTATCTGTTTCGCATCAGTCTGCTCGCCCGCCTCCTACCCTCTCGGCCTACCTGCCTGCTTCCCTGCCTGCTGCCTGTCTGCTTAACCGACGGCTGCTTGTTCACCCGCCTGCCACTTTTCCTGCCGCTCTCTGTCTCTCTCTCTCTGGCAAAGTTCCCGCCCGTGTTTGCCCTCCTCTTCTCCCCGAAATTCCCCGCACCGAACTTTATTCCCCGCGTCCTCCCAGCCGCATGGCGCGTGCTCCCTTGCCCAGGATCCCCGCACGCCCCGCTCCTCCCGTTCGTGCAAACTCATTCGAAAATGGTTGATCTGCTTGCGGTGATTGCTGTCACGAACGGCGGAGAGAGGAATCATATCAATATCTATATATCTATCTATACATCGGAGTGTTCTCTCCCTCGGCAAACTCCTCCTTAAACTCTCTATTTCTACGTACCTCTACCATTCCTTGTTCCTTCTCTATTTACCCTATTTCACCCTCTTCCTCTCCGGCCCTCCCCATCCCTCATTTGACTACTTATCTCTTCTTTCTCATAACTTACTAGTCTTGTTCCACACTCAAATCTACCAACTCCCATGTCACGGGTACTTATCCCTCCCGTCATAAAACGAAGAGAAATTATTAATTACTCTAACCACACTTTCGCTTACCTCATTAACCCAGACCGTCACTCCTTCCTCCATCTATAATTTACAAGGCCGCATAAACCAATCGATCAACGTAAACAACAGACACCGACTATTTGTCTAACGGCCCTCACCAGGGTATCGATTCATTATCGATGATTGATAACAGCCTTAACGTGAAATTCATTGTCGAACGGCGGCCGTCGTCACCTTATCGGAAAATATAAAACGTGCAGTACACAATATCAAATATATCTTTAACTAACAATCAACAGCATAAAGAATGGTCAAAAGTCTACGGAACGGAGTAGCCGAGTTACACTACTCCTTGACACGAAAGTTTATTGCCCCTCAGTATAACGACCCCGCGCCATGCCATGTTTGTTATTTCTGTAAAGCAGGATATCATCTCATTTCGAAATGACGGCACGTAAACCGGGTGGCAGGGTTTATGCAACTGAAGGCCAAATGAACAACGAGAAAATACATACTCAAAATAGGTAACAGAAATGTCCTCACAATCGGCCACAAAGGTTACACAAACTACCAACCTTCCGGATAGAATAGAGTAGATAGAGTAATCAACACGACACCGTAAAAGAGGCAGACCTTCTATGACCCATTTACTTTGGGAAAGGAGCAGACCAGTACTGTAAGAAAAACAAGAAAAGCGGAGGGCGTGGACTCACCTTTCGACGTCGACGAGGAGAAGCGTTGCAAGGAGCCGTTGACTTGATTTCCTCTTCATGGTCTTCATTCTTCTTTCTTCTTGTCTTTCTTTCCTCTTTCTTCTTTCTTCTTATTCTTCTACCTTATACCCATAATACACTTGACCTGACCGCAGTACTGACAACTCATGTATAATACAACCATGGCATACAGATTATTCAATGGCATCTTTCTTATAAAGAAGTTCAGACCTATTTACCTCATGTACAGCATTAACCCTAAAATAATACACCCTATAATAAATATGTATGATGATTTCGTTCAACTGCTGCGTACATTTTCAAAGATCTAACCCTACCTAACAATTTAATCTCTCATTCTCTGTA
>NC_091555.1:8096162-8098662 GCF_042767895.1 Penaeus vannamei | reverse complement strand
TGATGCATGTTCCTAGCCATGTAATGCATCATGCACACGGCCACTCAAATACTGCACCGCCAGTCATGAAATGCAACGGCCATTACCGCTACATGTGTTACTGTCAGCTGCGCGGCGGAGCCCGGCTGACGCCAGCGGGGGACGCGGCACATGTTACGATACAAATCCCTGTCTAAATATAACGAGTTTATGGATGAGGTGGCCGTGACGCTGCAGATTGCTCTCGCTCTCTCTCGCTCGCTTTGCTTTTCCCTGTCCTTCTCTCACCCCCCTCTCTCTCTCCTTCTCCTTCTTCCTCTCTCTCTCTCTCCTCATTACCCTTCTCTCTCTCTTTTTTCCTTCTCCCTCTATCTCTCCTTTTTCCTTCTCCCTCTATCTCTCCTTTTTCCTTCTCCCTCTATCTCTCCTTTTTCCTTCTCCCTCTATCTCTCCTTTTTCCTTCTCCCTCTATCTCTCCTTTTTCCTTCTCCCTCTCTTTTTTCCTTCTCCCTCTCTCTCTCATTTTCCTTCTCCCTCTCTCTCTCATTTTCCTTCTCCCTCTCTCTCTCATTTTCCTTCTCCCTCTCTCTCTCATTTTCCTTCTCCCTCTCTCTCTCATTTTCCTTCTCCCTCTCTCTCTCATTTTCCTTCTCCCTCTCTCTCTCATTTCCTTCTCCCTCTCTCTCTCATTTTCCTTCTCCCTCTCTCTCTCATTTTCCTTCTCCCTCTCTCTCATTTTCCTTCTCCCTCTCTCTCATTTTCCTTCTCCTTCTCTCTCATTTTCCTTCTCCCTATCTCTCATTTTCCTTCTCCCTCCCTATCTCTCATTTTCCTTCTCCCTCCCTATCTCTCATTTTCCTTCTCCCTCTCTATCTCTAATTTTCCTTCTCCCTCTCTATCTCTCATTTTCCTTCTCCCCCTTTCTCTCTCTCATTTTCCTTCTCCTTCTTTGTCTCTCTCATTTTCCTTCTCCCTCTTTCTCTCATTTTCCTTTTCCCTCTCTCTCTCTCATTTTCCTTCTCCCTCTCTATCTCTCATTTTCCTTCTCCCTATCTCTTTCTCATTTTCCTTCTCCCTACCTCTCTCTCATTTTCCTTCTCCCTACCTCTCTCATTTTCCTTCTCCCTACCTTTCTCTCATTTTCCTTCTCCCTAACTCTCTCATTTTCCTTCTCCCTCTCTCTCTCCTTATCATTCTCCCTCTCTCTCTCTCTCTCTCTCTCCTTCTTCTTCTCCCTTTCTCTCTCCTCCTTCTTGTCTCTCTCCTTCTCCTTCTTCTCCCTCTCACTCTCTCCTTCTCCTCCTTCTCCCTCTCACTCTCTCCTCCTTCTTCTCTCTCTCACTCTCTCCTCCTCCTTCTTCTCCCTCTCACTCTCTCCTTCCCCTTCTTCTCCTTCTTCTCCCTCTCACTCTCTTCTTCTCCCTCTCACTCTCTCCTTCTCCTTCTTCTTCTCCTTCTCACTCTCGCCTTCTCCTTCTTCTTCTCCCTCTCTATCTCTTTTCTCTCAATCTCTCTATGTCCTTAATATTCTTTTTGCTTAACCAGCATTATGCGTTGTGCTAATATGTGCTACGAAACCATCTATGCCAAAAGAATAACCCATGTAACTACTAGCATGCATCCTTTTGAATCTGGATTTGAATACGAGTTCCCTCCCAGAGGACTAGCAACAATACCCCGCAAAAAGGCCAAGCATTCGCCACCATCCCACACAATTTTACCCTAATGCCAGTTTATATTAAAAATAAAACACTGAAAAGAGACAACAAAGCGAGAAAGTAAACGGATTCGTCTGATGTCTAAAGACGAAAGAGAGAGGAGGGGAGGGGGGGGGACTACCAGGTGCATCGGGGGGTGGGGGTGGGGGGATAATGAGTCCAAGATCAGCTGAGTTCGAGAGGAGTCCAAATACGCAGCGAGGAAAAAGCTTCCGAATAGTCACCGACTCATAAAGGAGTTGTGCGGTTATCTTCGCTTTCCTTATTTATTTTTCCACGCAGAATACTATATAAGACAAATGATACCGCCTTCTGAATGAACCGCACGAGCGACCCCTAAATACAATTCCGAGTAATAAGACAACACACGTAATCCGGACTTGCCACGAAGTTCGCCCACATCCCGCCACGCTCACAACACACACACACACACACACACACACACACACACACACACACACACACACACACACACACACACACACACACACACACACACACACACACACACACACACACACACAAACACACAAACACAGCGGGACGGCACGCGGCTCACGGGTGCCTTCCCCAAGTCCATAGAGCCTGGCAATGAGGAACTCGTGCCGAATGCGGGGGAGTGTCGCTCGCGTATTTATAAACCATCCAAGTCTCTTCATCCACCTCTCTACCTCCTCCACTTCCTCCCCCCCCTCCCTTCCCTCCTCCTCCCTTCCTCCATCCCTCCTCCCTCCCTTTCCCCTTCCTCCATACCTCCTATCCTCCTCCCCCCCCACCTCCTTCCCTCCCTCCCTCGACGCCCA
>NC_091555.1:8083662-8088662 GCF_042767895.1 Penaeus vannamei | reverse complement strand
AAATAACACCCATGCAATCACAAAGCTAGGAGAATACGTATAACTAACGATCCATAATCAAAATACCGATCTAGAAAGAAAAGCCGCCAAGATCCGCCGCAGAGATAGAACGAAGGAACGCTGGAACTAGAACAATATTTCAATCATAGGACAACACTCAAGTAAACGTTTCTAGAACAAAAAAAATATTTTAATCATATGGCAACACGTTTCTAGAACAAGAGCAATATCTTAATCATAAGACAACACCCAAGTAAACGTTTCTAGAACAAGAACAATATCTTAATCATAAGACAACACCCAAGTAAACGTTTCTAGAACAAGAACATTTTAATCATATGGCAACACTCAAGTAAACGTTTCTAGAACAAGAACAATATCTTAATCATAGGACAACACTCAAGTAAACGTTTCTAGAACAAGACAACGAGACCAATATTTCAACCCTAGGATAACACTCCAAGTAAAACGTTTCCAGGCTTTGCATCTTCACAGTACACTCACGGCAGCAACAACATCCCCGAATATCACGGCAAGCATAATCAACATCACCGCACATTTCTTCCGTCAGCAAAACCATATACAAATTGCATTCCAGCGCGAGCAAAACTGCGCCGAGAGAGACAATAAGCCCGCAGACATCAGTCGATGATGGAATACACCTCCGCAAACATTTAGTGTTTACGAAGAATGACATATGGAAAAAAAGGGAAAGATTTTCATCCAAGTCATAACACACCAATCTCCTTTTTTGTGTTTGTTTGTTTTATCAGAACGCGAGAGATGGAGAGTGGTTGTAAGTCTACCCAAAGCAAACAATCCAAAGAAAAAAAACGGAGGACATGCAAGACAGCAGCGAAATTCCAGACACACACACAAATACAAACATCGCCCGTAAAAGGAGGTGGCTGATGAAGACGAGATTAAAAGGCACAGGGGGTTGGGGCGCTCGGAGAGTGGCGGTAGAGAGAGAGAGAGAGAGAGAGAGAGAGAGAGAGAGAGAGAGAGAGAAAGAAAGAAAGAAAGAAAGAAAGAAAGAAAGAAAGAAAGAGAGAGAGAGAGAGAGGGTGGGGGGTAGAGACTGGTAGAGAGGTAGTGAGGTTTAAATGACTGCACATTACTAGCAGTCCGTGAAGGGATACACCCCCTCCCCCTCCCCCTACACTCACAAATAGTGTCACGTGATTATGAAAAGCCTCGTAAGACCCAGGTGACAGGTGGGGAGGAGAAAAGCCATTCATAATTACCATGGAGGCATTGCTACAGAGGGGGAAGGGAGGGGGAGGGGGAGGAGAGACGGGATAAGACAAGCTGCGCACGATTAGCAAGGATGGACATAGCAGAGGAGGAATAAAGGAGCGTAAGAGAACGGAGAGGAAGTATTCCAAAGGCAACGGCGCGAACACAGCCGCAGGCGATACAAAGGCGCCGGGGAAGAGGAAGGATACAGAGAAGGGAAGGCGAGAAGTGAGGAGGAGAGAGAGAGGAGAGGAGTGGGGGGAAGCAGGGAGGACGGAGAGGAGGAGGGGGAGGGCGGGAGAGAGAAAGGGACGTTTCACAAGCGCCCACCACCTGGCTACAGTCTGGCTACGAGACACGACCGCCACCACCAGCTGAGCACACACTTGCTATCACTGCCAACGTTCGCCGGCTTCCTGTGGCCCCGCGCGGTTTCATCCCATCTCTCACGCTATTCTCGCTTCTGGGCCGCTCCCGATCGACACTCCCACTCGGCCTGCCCTCCGATGCCCTCGTGGGCCCGGGTTACAACGGATACTTCCTGCGAGCCCTTCGCGGCGCTCCCCGCTCTCCTGCGATTTCAAACAGGCATTTAGCGCAACGACACTCAAGTAGAATCGTTTTCGATCGCATCACCTTTTTCAATCACATTTTTTTATTTCTACCCCAAAGCTTTCCTAAAGACAACAATTTCTCAGAACTATAATCACCCTCTTTCACACAACAACAGTATCAAAATACCCCTTCCAAACCACTGCTCAACTACTGCAAAGAAGACTGCTCAAAAGTCTCCCTTCCTCTGCCTCGTTCCACGGCAGTACATCTCACGCATAGAAACAAGAGCAGTTCACCGGTGAACAAAACTCCCTATTCACCACACACACAAGAGAGGCCTGGAGAGACACGCCGTTACGCCACGCTGCAACGCCGCCAGATGACATCATAGCCCGCTATCACATGACATGCTTACCTTACGTGACGCAAAGCCGTGCACCAAAAGTGTGGCAACAGCTAAGAGGGCTCGGGAGTCGATGTCGTTTCTGGCAACAGTGGCGTTGGACTGTTGTGTGGCGGCGAGTTTCTGGTAAAGCTGACAGAGGGATTGGCTAGGATTGTCCACTAAATGAACAAAGTGCTGATGCAGCTGCCAGGGGACGCGGGGAGGGGGAGGGGGAGGGAGAAGGGGAGGGGGATGGCGATGGAGCACCTTCTCTTCTTGGCATTTTTCTCGCGTTAGAAAATTCAATGGGTAAGCGAATGAATAAATAAATCACTGCCATTCATATAATCACATAATACAGTTACGAGTACAGGAATACACGCAATGGAACAGATGTAAACGTAAATGATGGGAGCCGGAAGGCAGACAATGACTGACTGACAGAAAGGCAAAAAGATACACACACATACACACATATGCATGCACACAACACACACACACATAGACACACTCACACATTTCCTCCTTTTGCTAGCACTGATTACATCACTCAGCCACCACTGTGTACTGCAAACAGACGGTTGTTTTTTGACTTCTCGCCTACTGCCAGGAATGTCAACGAGAGGAACTGCGATTATACACAATTAAACCAAAACTTTTAAAAACAGACAAAGTTTACTAAGATGTTTAAAGGAAGAGTTATAGGACTTTACATCTCATCATCATATTACACAAATCCTTTTAGTACTGATTAAAATAAACTCTCACTCTTACTTTCACTTTCTTTCTTTCGTTTCCCTTCTCTCTCTCTCTCTCTCTCTCTCTCTCTCTCTCTCTCTCTCTCTCTCTCTCTCTCTCTCTCTCTCTCTCTCTCACTCTCACTCTCACTCTCACTCTCACTCTCACTCTCACTCTCACTCTCACTCTCACTCACTCACTCTCACTCTCACTCTCACTCTCACTCTCACTCTCACTCTCACTCTCACTCTCACTCTCACTCTCACTCTCACTCTCACTCTCACTCTCTCTGTCTCTCTCTCTCTCATACATACCGAGAGAGGGTGGGAGGGAGGGTGAGAGAGAGAAATACAGAAAGAGAGAAAGAGAAAGACAGAGAGACAGCCTTCCACACCCTTTTACACCCAAACAGTAACACCAACCAACAAAATGAAAAATCCCCCCCACCCCCCCCCACCCCAAAGTACAACAAGCCAACCCCTGTGCTTCCCCCAGACAACCCGCGACCAGCCCATCACAATCCCGACCCACAAAGGCGCTGAGCGTGCACGAACAAGCGACCACTGGTTGAGCGAGATCGTGTAAACCATTAACATGATAATGAAGCCGGCTGATTAGGGCAAGGTAAGCCTGGCTGCCCCGTCTGTTTCCTTCCATTAATGAGGCCGCGCGTCGCTGATTATGCTGACGTCATCGATAATCCTGCTTGCGTACTTTCTTCCGCCGATAGGTTACACAAACCAACTCACCGGATTTTTTTTTTTTTTACTTAATATTTAGCAAATACAACTCAGGATTCATAATCAAATCACAATATAAATTAGAGAAAAGGTATGTGCTAATATTTCGCAAACAGTAATAACAGCAACATTAACTGATCAATCTACGTCTGAGGTATATCTGCGAAATGGATAATACTAGACGGTAAAATCCATTAGGACTCTGCCAAATCTGTTTTCAATTATGTATGTATGCATGAATGAATGTGTGTACGGTTTGTCAGAATAGTGTGTGTGTGCGTGTTTGTGTGTGCACATATAAACATAAATGTACATGTATATGTATACGCACGAGCATACACACGCGCTCGCGCGCGCGCACACACACACACACACACACACACACACACACACACACACACACACACACACACACACACACACACACACACACACACACACACACACACACGCACGCATGCACGCACGCACGCACGCACGCGCACACACTATTCTGACACACCTTACTTCTTCACTGACCACTTCAGCCATAATTTTCACGACATTCACTCATCCTACTCGCTGAGACTCATTCACTTCCACGGCAATCAGATTTACTGATTATCCCTTAAAACTCACCCTCTCTCTTATCGCCTTATCGCCACTCTGCCAACACATGTCCACCGTGTAACTCCATCTATCATACTTAGAGGGGAAGTAACGCTACCCTTCCCCTCTATCTCTTCATTTCTTCCCCTTTTCCTCCCTTCCCCTTCCTTCCCCTTTGCCGCAATCTAAACGGCATGTTCCTCCCCTTCCTTCCTACGCCAAGCCCACCCCCCTCCCCCTCAGCCTTAACCCCCCCCCCCCCCCCACATCTTCTTTTACACCTCGACCCCAACAACCCTCCCCCGACGATAATCTCACTTCTTCGCGTCTACTGAACCTAGCCTTCCCTTCTCCTCCCCTCCCCTCCCCTCCCCCTCCCCCACTTACCCTTCAGCTCCCCCAACCTCCCCACCACCAACACCACATCTCTCTCCCTAAGACAACCACCTCCCTGTAACGCGGTCTCGTGTTGGGAACGCCAATACGTCTCAGGTTTCAAGGGAGGAGAGGAGAAAGACAGGGTGAGGGAAAGGGGAGGGGAGAGGAGAAAGACAGGGTGAGGGAAAGGGGAGGGGAGAGGGAGGGAAAGGGGAGGGAAAGGGGAGGGGAGAGGGAGGAAAAGGGGAGGGGAGAGGGAGGGAAAGGGGAGGGGAGACGGAGGGCAGGGTGAGGGGGAGGCTTGACATTAACAGGAGCAGGGGGGTAGGAAGGAAGGAGGGGAGGGACGGCGGTGCCAATATTTGGTTGAGAGAGCA
>NC_091555.1:8068662-8073662 GCF_042767895.1 Penaeus vannamei | reverse complement strand
CTCGAGTCCACTCCGGAGCGGAGGCGCCATTGACGCCACCTGGAGGAGGCGACACTCGAACAGTACATTCACGTCAAGGTTCCTCTCCAGAGAGAGCCCTCCACCACGCCCGCCGACCCTTCCTGGCCTCCCCCCTACTCCCATTTCCCTCCTTTTTCTCTGTTCCTTCTCCTTGAGCACCATTATTCATGATACCATTACCCCCTCGCGCACTCACTCACTCACGAGCGTCTTCGGCCAGCGATGAAAGGAGACCAGCCGCTACAGGTCATTATGTTAACCATATATCAAGCTTGCTCTTGCCGATCTCTTCCTCTCCCTCGCCCTCCCCCCTCTCTCCTCTCCGGCTAAGCCAGTTTGGGGAGATGCTTCGGCATTTTCCCAACGTTTTGGCAAGGCATGTAAAAATTCTGCAAATAAGCTTTTCATAGCTCGTTCACTTTCACTTCCCGATTTCCCTTTCCTCATTTCTTCTTCTCTCCACATTCTCTTTCTCTTTCTCCCTCTCCTGCACCTCTCTCATTCTCACTCACTCACTGACACTCACACACATATGACCGCTCGATCACTAGCCCACTCATTCCCTCACTCTCACTCACTCACACCCTCCCTCGCGGCCGGCCACCGCGCGCCCTCGGCTCCCCCCGTACACACTGTTTACTCCGGCCCAGAGACCTTCCCCAGGGCTCCTTCCGTCAGCCAACCTCGCCATCGCCAGGAGTGCCGTCCGCTCCCCAGAAAGGTCAGAGGTCACGGAGGCGGCGTGCATTCCCCGCGGGCGATGTAGCGTGGCCGGTAATGCGGGCCTCACCTGCTGCAGAGAGGGACCCTCGCCTTTACTCACCTGGAAGAGAAAGGAAAAAGGTATTATATTTCGGTTTTCCGCAGAAACTTGCTGCTACTGAATATTCATAACAATTGTCTGTTAAGGAAAGTGTCAAGTGCATAATTATCTGTCATGTTTAATTAATAAACAGTGTTTACATATCCACCTACACGTACAGAGAAAGAAGCAAAGCAAAGGAACAAATAAACAATCACAACCAAACAAATAAATAAGTAAACAGACACATACATACACACACCTAGCCTCCATGTACGTCTTTTTACCACATTCAAATGTCAGCGTACATGCACGTGCGGCAGATAAAGATCAGGCGGCTTGCAATATCTAAAAATGAATAACAGAAAATATGTCATCAATAACCAGCGAACAGACAAAAACGCCAAAAAAGAATAGAAAAAAAACTTTCACACCAACTCTTCGCCAGAAATATTTTCCAGCGGCAACACCACGAAAGACGAGCGGCGAACTAAGAGTCGCGACACAAACCGCTCTTTCCAAGCGCTTTCGCCCAACACAACGTTATTTACACGGCCGTAGACACACAAACACGGACACACGCACACATACACACATACGGGCACACCCACACATACGCGCACACATAGCTGCAACGAAGTCAGCAAACTTATTAACTGCATCAGCTCGTGCCTCCCCCGGGGATGGGAACTCAGTTGAGAGCAGAATGTCTCAAACGGCAAATATCGGGATTAAAACTTAAGTTCTGCTTTGTCCGCGCAACAAAGACGTCGCTCCATAGTTCGCAGCCGGTCTTAAGGTCTCTAATTAGCCCGGGGGATATGCAAGGCTGCTCGCTCCCCCTGCATCGGGTTAATTCGTCAATGACTTTCTTGTGCGACCCTGGCATTTACGCAGCGCAGCGGTCACGTGGCCGGAGCTAATGACGGATACACGTGATTGCGTTCACTAAATCTGCTTACGCCTAGACAAGGATACCTTTACTTCGACCCTCACCTTTGACCTCCTACCCCTATCCTACTCTTCTGGGCCATCGATTGAGTCACAGCATATGCCGTCCCTTTCCGTTAACGACAGCAGCTTGAAAAAGCTATATATCTTTAAAACAAAGCCTTTTCTTTTTTCTAATACAAGTGAAAATCATGCTGCGCTGCTCCACTCAAAGCTATCATTAATCTTTCTGGACGTTTCCTTCCGAAAACCACGTTCTCCTGGACTGCTCCTGCAGCTCAAGATTTGTTTCCTGAACAGCGAGAACAAAACTAAGAAAAAATCAGATTCCATCCCAGCACAATTCTTATTTTCTTCCCATGGAAGGATATATCATTTCCTGTTCATACAAAACACACACACGCAGTATCATGCGTAAAAAAAAACACAGACGAGGATGTAAAAATGAAATATTCAATCTTCCTCAGGCATAATGTTTCACTTCATCTACCGGACTTTGGCGCTGGGTTCTGGGAAGTCGTCACTATCCACAATATATTTCATAAACCTCTAGCTTTAAATGTCTATCAAACCAACCTACGTATTCAATCCAATCAAACTACCTATCCATCAAATTAAACCAATCTACCCATTTATCCAATCCGCCCACTTATCAAACGTGACCAATTCAATATCAATCCACAAACCGATCCAATTACCCACTTATCCAATCTCCCCACTTATCCATATTATCCAACCGACCCACCCATCCCACCAAATCTACCCATCAACCCAATCTACCCGTCCATCCGTACATCCATTCTTGATCACAAACCATTCCACCACGAAAAAAAAGCATTAGTCATAACCCAACACTTTGTACTTTGCGCATGAAACACAAGTTTATCCCCGAACGAAGTATAAATAGCACATCTATCTTTAAACGCTGACATTCACCTTGCCTCTGCATGTGGGACGACTCGAGAAAAACACCATTCAAGCGCCGGTGGCAACTCGGGGCGGATCTCACTATTGCCTCACGATTCCCTCCGATGCTGGGCAAATCGGCTTGTAATATATATAGGCCTATATAGAGAGAGAGATTTTCCTAGGTTCGAAGGTGGTAGAATATTATGAATATTGCGAAATTTTGTGCGTGCGTGTGTGTGTGTGTGAGAAAGAGAGACAGACAGAGATGGAGAGAGTGAGTGAGTGAGTGAAAGCGTGAGTGATTGTGTGTGCGTGCGTGTGCGCGTGCGCGCGTGTGTATATGTGCATGTATGTATGCGAATGGGAGTGTGTGTGTGTGTGTGTGTGCATAAGTGTCCATGTATATGTGTGTATTTGTGAATATGTGTATGTATGTATGTATGTATGTATTTGAATGTGAATGTGAGTGCAAGTGTGTGGGTATCAGTATGACTATGAATGTGAGTGTGAGTGTGCGCGCGTGAGTGTGTGTGCACGTACGTGCGTGTGTGCATGTGCATATGCGCGTAAGTGAAGGCATACGTGTAAGTGTACGTATATGTGTAAGTGTACGTGTATGTGTAAGTGTACGTGTACGTGTACGTGTAGGCGAGCGTGAAGGTGCGCGTGTCTGTGACCGTGCAATAAGAGCGTTTGGAGCATACCCAATGCAATCATCCTACCGAGAGAACGCGGAGGAAATCAATAAGGCAAATAAATTCCACACGCAGAATCGTGCTCGCCGATTCATGACGACATACACCGAGACAAACCAAATCAGAACGTTAAAAAAAAAGAGAAAAACGACGTAGAGGAAACAGCCACAAGCTTATGAATGAAACTTATTACCAACACCAATGCATTCACACGGAAGCGGAGCGCTCTTAAACCGCACGCCATAAGACACAATGAATCATCCTTCACTCCCCGCCGGAACCGAAACCCGATTTTTTCTCTCTTCCGTCCGCCGGGAAAGGAAAATTCAGCTCGTACTCAGAATTCCAAGTATTAGCTTCTTCCAAGTATTAGCTCCTTCCGAGACTATTTCACAAAGCTAAGCAAACAATCCCGATGCAAACACCACCTGGGATGGAACTTAATTCTTCTTAAAAGAAGTCCGTGAAGAGGAAAATTCAGCTCGTACTCAGAATTCCAAGTATTAGCTTCTTCCAAGTATTAGCTCCTTCCGAGACTATTTCACAAAGCTAAGCAAACAATCCCCGAGTCAACGTTACTGCTAGGATGGAACTTAATTCTTCTTAAAAGGGAAGTCCGTGAAGAGGAAAAGGAGGAGGAGGGGGGAGGAAAGAGAGGAGGAGGAGGGGGGAGGAGAGAGAGGAGGAGGAGGGAGGAGGAGAGAGAGGGGGAGGAGGGGGAGGAGAGAGAGGAGGGTGGGGAAGGGAAGGAGGGAGGGAGAAGCGGAGGAGGAGAAGGAGGGGAGGCGGAGAAGGGAGAGGCGGAGAAGGGCGGAGGGAAGGGGAAGGGGCGGGAGGGGGAGTAGGAAGGGAGGAGGGGGAGGAGGGAAGTAGGAGAAAGAGGAGGAGGGGGGAAGGAGGACGAAGGAGGGGGGAAGGAGGAGGACGAGGAAGGGAAGGAGGAGGAGGAGAGAAGAGAGGAGGAGGAGAGAGAGAGAGAGAGAGAGAGAGAGAGAGAGAGAGAGAGAGAGAGAGAGAGAGAGAGAGAGAGAGAGAGAGAGAGAGAGAGAGAGAGAGAGGAGGGGGGGGAGGAAGTAGGAGAAAGGAGGGAGGAGAGGGGAAGGAGGGGAGGAGGGGAAGGAGGGAGGGACAGGGAAAGGAAGAGGAAAGGAGAGGAAAGAGAGGAGGGAGGAGAGAGAGAGAGAGAGAGAGAGAGAGAGAGAGAGAGAGAGAGAGAGAGAGAGAGAGAGAGAGAGAGAGAGAGAGAGAAGAGAGGAGGGGAGGGGAGAGGAGGGAGGGAGGGAGGGGAGGGAGGGAGGGAGGGAAGGGAGAAGGAGAGGAGAGAGGAGAGGGAGGAGAGGGAGAGGAGAGAGAGAGAGAGAGAGAGAGAGAGAGAGAGAGAGAGAGAGAGAGAGAGAGAGAGAGAGAGAGAGAGAGAGAGAGAGAGAGAGAGAGAGAGAGAGAGAGAGAGAGAGAGAGAGAGAGGGGGGGGGGGGTAAATGCTAAAGGAGACAACCTAAGAGACAACGATGGGCGCGAGCCCCCCACCCCAACCCTCCCTAAAGCAAGAAGCCCCGTCAACCCCCGCCCAGCCGCCCACCGCCCCGGGCGCGTCGATCCCGAGCGCCTCCAATTCCGCCGGC
>NC_091555.1:8061162-8063662 GCF_042767895.1 Penaeus vannamei | reverse complement strand
ATAACAACAACCCCAAACATAAACGATACCAACAACAATAATAACAAAAGAAAAACAATAAAGAAGCCCCCTATGCACCAACAACCCCCTCCCCCTCCCCCAAAATATGACACAGACCGCGGCTGCAAAGACAATCTGTAGCAGCGAGGCATTCCATACCCACTGGCAAGCGCCTTCTAAATAAAGTAAAAGGCGAGTGCCAAGGAGCCAGACCTCGCCCGCGCAAGTGAGGCGGAGCGAACGGGAGGAGCCACAAGCGGAGGAGATAAACATGGAGAGGAAGTGAAAGGGGGAAAAAACGATGAGGAATAAATCATAATAATCAAAATAAACATGCCAAAAGAGACAGGTGACTGATGGGGTGATAACGCTCTATGCAGTAAGACGGATGATGATGACGAAACCGGCCAAGAATTATTCTACACCAATAATACCAATACATAAAAAAAACCCTGCCGCACAAATACCAAAGATAAAGACTCCCACAAAAGACGACTTAGCACGGGCCCATAAACCTGCGAAGATCCGCGCCGTAATCCCTTGAACTTGCCAGCCTAACACGGCCCAAATTTCGCCCCACTCCTCTCACTTCACGCCATCTTAAGTTCGCTAAAATCATTCCGAACTCCACGCGTCTGAGGAGTGACACCTGGGCGAGGGCGAGGAACTGTCAAAGCGTGTCTCGCCTTTAAGGGAAAAACGGATGAAAAAGCGACCTTGTCATCAACAGGGCGCTTCAGTTGTCAAATTCCTTCATCGAGGGAGATAACTACTCTCAGTGTGGTGGTATGCATGATATTCTTTGTTATCTGAGAGAAAGAAAAAGGAGAGAAAGAAAGATATATATATATATATATATATATATATATATATATATATATATATATATATATATATTTATATTATATATATATATATATATATATATATATATATATATATATATATATATAAAGAGAGAGAGAGAGAGAGAGAGAGAGAGAGAGAGAGAGAGAGAGAGATAAAAAGAAAGAAAGAAAGAAAGAAAGAAAGAAAGAAAGAAAGAAAGAAAGAAAGAAAGAAAGAAAGAGAGAAAGAAAGAGAAAGAAAGAGAGAAAGAAAGAAAGAGAGAAAGAAAGAGAGAAAGAAAGAAAAAAAGAAAGAGGGAGAGAATGGAGGGCGGGGAGAGAATAGGCAGCGATTTGTCTCCAACGTCGCAGCCCATCGCGATCGGGCGTCCGTCGGCGACAGCAAGGGCGTGGCGGCAGCCCGGGAAGCATCGCGACCTCCACGTGTCTGAGATTCCTTCCCGGGAACTTTTGGCCCCGACGCAACGCGCGTCACCTGCGCCGCCCATCCCGGCTGCCCTACGGTTTTACCCCGCTCGCATACATTCACACAATGGCCGTCTGTGTGTGTAAGTCTGTCCGTCACGCCCTCTCTTACTCTCTCCCTCTCTCTCTCTCTTTCCCTCTCTCCCTCCCTTTCCCCCTCTTTCTCTTTCCCTCTCTTTCTCACTTTCCCTCTCTTTCTCACTTTCCCTCTCTTTCTCACTTTCCCTCCATTTCTCTTTCCCTCTTCTTTCTCTCCCTCTCCCTTTCTCTCCCTCACATTCTCACCCTGACTCACTCAATCACCCATTCACACGCATGCACTCACTCCAGTTCCCACCCCTACTCCCTTTCCCCTTTCTTCTCCCACTCCAACTGTCCCTCCATCTCCCACACCTTGTCCCTCTCCTTTCCCTCTTCCTCTCCCGTCCTACATCCAAATAACCAATCAAAGCCGATTCGGGGACCTAGATTACCTTGCATTTCAATATCCACACACGGCATCCACTCCCGTCATCCTTCCCCGTAGGCGTCGCATAAGCGTAAATATCAGAAAATCCATCTGGAATCTGCACTCCTCATGGCTCATTCGTTACTCTCTCATGTCTGCCGTCAAACTCTTAAGACCCAAGCCGGAGTTGCCCTTTCCGGCTATGGTGTGACACTAAGAGTTTGCAAACCTGAAACATTGGACGCGTCTTTATCGCCTTTCGCATTAAATTGTGGTAATAATGTTTGCAGTCATATAAACAATACATACATATTTTGTGAGTTTTGTACTAATCAAAAAATATCTTATCGGCGACACACTAACATCCCAACAAACAATCATAGAAAAAACACACACACAAGTGCGTGCGTATACTTCATATACAGCTGTCCATTGTGTACACGCCTATACCTTTTCTTTGTTTCTGCCTTCGTCCCCCATAGGCCTAATATAAGAAAAACAGGAAAATATTATCATCCCGGATTCCCTGATTCACAGAAATTCCAGACCCCGGAATATCTTTAATTTTTTTATTCTCTCTCTCTCCCTCGGATTCGATGAAAATAGGATTTTTAAAAAACAAATTTGACGAGATCACTTTCAGTTTTCGGAAGTTTCGCTCTTTCTTGGAGAAAAACGCACCGTAAAGTCACGGGACGTAACGATAAAAATAATCTTCGCTGATGCAATATCGTTTTAA
>NC_091555.1:8016162-8028662 GCF_042767895.1 Penaeus vannamei | reverse complement strand
AAGTAATTTCACTGAAGCATAATTATATTATACAAATTATACTACGCGAGTAAAATCAAATTATGCAAATCGAATTATCGCTCCAAATTGCCCTTACTTATTATCATTACCTAATCATGTGCCAATAACTTCCACGACCGTTATTACTACTTTTATCGCGATAATTAATGACCCGTAATGAGTCACCAAATCATTATTAAATTTACCACTGAACGAGAGAAGCACATTCATCACAGCCATGAATTACGAGCGCCTACTACCATCGCCACGCGTAACTTCATCATCGAAGCACATTAAATTCCGCGCTGTGGCCGCTCGTATTATCTAAAATAAAGTGATGTTAAATGCCAACGACCCAATCTTCTTTGAAATAGATTGCCGTTAGCTCTATCCACTGTCATCGAGCTTTCACTACTGATTGGATCCGATGCTGTGGCAGTTCATATCGCGAAACTGATTACTAATATGTATAAAAAACAATAATAGTATTATCAGCCACTGTCGTGATTAAATATCTGCCTCTGCTTGCAGTTTTGCCGATTAAAAAGTCTTCAAATACATTGTAGTCTTACATCCTTTCAGCGAATTAAATTCCAACATAGTTTTCCTGTTTATTGGATTCACTTACTTTCTTTCCTCCTTTCTCAAGCAACTTTCCATACATACTTCCTTTTACTAACACCAAAAAAACAGTCAGTCATCGGCCGTATACGTAGATTTTCTTTCATTTACCTTTACTTACAACACTGTATCATTACCTCCCCCCCCAAAAAAAAAAATACACACAAAAAAAAAAAAAAATAAATAAAGGCATGTTAGTAAGACAACCAAATATATACGAAATGAACACACAGAACTATACAAATAGTCCTGGAACAGGCACAGCACTAATATAACTCCAGTATCCCCGACGTTGGAGCCATAATCAAGCTCAAGACATGCAGCCAACGCTTCACGGATTGGGCCTAATCATCCGGTCTCTTCCGGGGCAGCAAAGCGCATCGTGGAACAGCGCAAGAATCCTCGTCAGACTGAGACGGGACGCGGGGGTCTAATTCCTCGTGCTGTTCGCTGCATGATGAACAATGCTGCGGGTTTAAGGTGCTGTCACACTAGCACTTTTTCCGTCAATTTTTTGACAATTTTCTGGAATTTCGTCCATTTTTGAGCGAATTGTCGATTCTCCAGTCAGACACGATATTGATCGTTTCCGTTTGAAAACCTTTCCGTCAACTTTTTCAGCCAAGCATAGTCAGATCAAGAGCTATATCCGAGAATGTTTGTATTTATGTTAAATCAAATTATTAAAAAATTGACGGAAAAAGTGCTAGTGTGACAGCACCTATATATTGGCTTTCCTATTTCACGCTGATGGTGAAATAGGAAGACGCAGAGGTTTAATCCACACCAACATCAAATCGTTGCGAGGGATCTAACACCATCTATATAAACTATGTGAACGAATCTAGGACTATATATTGGCATTCTTGACACGGCATTGACAGTCGGGTCTGTGGTCATTCGATTTCCCTGTGGTAACGACCTGACACTCTTGTCCTAAACTATTCAAACCTATTTAGGCCTAACCTCCTACACCCTATTCCAACCTACGTAACCCAACTACACGCGTGCTGACATGAACAAATCTTAGGCCTGGCATGTCCGGTACTACTCTCGTTTGTCTCTTATGTCCTTTTCTTTCGTCTTTATCTTATTTTCTCTAACTCATTCCCTTCCTATCTACCTCACTTTATATCCTCCTTCTTGATGACATTTTCGTTATCCTCCCCTTCATTATCCATCTCGCTTCGTATTTTTTTTTTTCCCTTAACGACGTTCTCTTCCCTACCTCCATCCCTTCCCTCGTTTCCTTTCCCTTCCCTCCCTCATTCCTTCCTTCCTACCTTCCTTCTCTTCCTCCCCTTTTTCCCCGCCACGCCTGCCTCGACCCTCGCGCCGCCGAACGCACCCCAGCAAAGTAATGAAATGCATTACCCTTTTACGTGGTTGCATGGGGGGGGGGGGGGGAAGTTCCGTGGGAAGGGGGGGGGAGAGGGGGAGAAGGGGAGGGAGAGGGGAAGGGAGGAGGTCATATTTATCGCCCTTTATTGTGCACGCGATTACCTAAATGGTGATGCAGCCAGTGACCTTTGCGCGCACGGGGAAACCAGCGCAGGGCAGCCGAACAATGGGACCTCCTCGCGCCTTGCCTCACGCCGCCGAGCGAGGCCGGATTGAGGGCGCGAGGCTTCGATGGTGATGATGGTGATGAGGTTGTGACGGTAATATGGAATGAGAAAAAAGTGATGGTGACGATGAATGGAAGATAATGTCCTGTGTCTGTTTGTTTGTCTGTGTGTCTGTCTGTACGTCTGTGTGTGTGTGTGTGTTTGTCTGTGTGTGTCTGTCTGTGTGTGCATCTGTCTGTGTGCGTGTGTGCGTGTGTCTGTATGCGTGTGTGCATTTGTGTGTCTGTGTCTGTGTGCGTGTGTGCATCTGTCTGCGTGTCTGTGTGCGTTTGTGCATCTGTCTGTGTGTGTGTCTGTCTGTGTGCATGTGTGTCTGTATGTCTGTCAGATCACGTATTATCTAAAATGCATTATGCAAGTGTCCAATCCAAATGCAATTAGCGGAAAAGTGTCAGAGGAGCATCTAACACGCGATAAAAGTATAAGTACACTTGAAAAAGAAAAGAAAAAAATGGGAGATAAAGAGAAAGAAAGAAAATGAGAGGAGGGCGCAGAGAGAAGGGAAATGGGGGGAAATGGGAGAGGGGGGAAACGGGAGAGAGGGGAGAGGAGACGGAAAGGGAAAGGAGAAGGGAGGGAGATAGATAAAATGCCAATAATATTAACATAATAAGAAATTCTATATTCATCCCCGAAAAAAGCCCCTCCCCCTCGCCCTCTTCTTTCCACCCTCTCCTCTACCCCTTCCCTTCCTCCCTCCTTACCCACCTACCTACTTCTACTTCCCTCCCCTCCTTTCACCACTCCTCCCTCCTCCTCATCTTCCCTCCCCTTTCCTCCTCTCATCATCATCTCCCACTTCCTCCCCCTCCTCACCTCCATCATCTCCCCCTTCCCCCCTCCTCCCTCCCTCCTCCTCCTCTCTCCTCCTCTCCCACCCTCCCCCTCCTCCTCTCCCACCCTCCCCCTCCTCCTCCTCCTCTCCCCACCCTCCCCCTCCCCTCCCCCTCCTCTCCCACCCTCCTTCCTCCTCCTCCTCCTCTCCCACCCTCCCCCTCCTTCTCACTCCTCCTCTTCCCCCCTCCCCTCCTCCTCATCATCATCATCTCCCCACCCTCCCCTCCTCTCTCCTCCTCCTCTCCCACCCTCCCCCTCCACCCTCCCTCCTCTCTCCACCCTCCCCCTCCTTCCTCTCCTTATCTCCCACCCTCCCCTCCACTTCGCCTCCTTATCTGCCCTCCCCTCTTGTATCATCATCATCTCCTTCCCACCCTTCCCCTCCTCCTCCTCCTCGAATCTCCCACTCCTTCCCCTCCTCTCCTCCTCCTCATCTCCCACCCTCCCCCTCCTCCTCATCATCATCATCTCCCCATCTCCTTCCCTCCTCCCTCATCTCCCCCCTCATCCTCCTCATCACCCTCCCACCCTCCCCCCTCCTCCTCCTCCTCCTCCTCATCTCCCACCCTCCCCCTCCCTCATCGCCCTCCCATCTTCCCCCTCATCATCTCCCTCCCCTCCACCTCCTCCTCATCGCCCTCCCACCTTCCCCCTCCTCCTCCTTATCATCTCCCACCCCTCCTCCCTCATCATCATCATCATCTCCCCCCTCCCCGCTCCTCCTCCTCATCTCCCACCCTCACCCTCCCTCCTCCTCTCATCTCCCTCCCTCCCTCTCTCCTCCTCATCATCTCCTCCTCCCTTCCCCTCCTCCTCCTCCTCATCTCCCTCCCTCCCCTCTCCTCCTCCTCCTCCTCCTTCCCTACCTCCATCACGGTCTTTCTCAGCGGCCGGTGGCATTGTAGCACACAAAGTTAAATTGGCTGCGTATTATCGCTAAACTGCCTAATCCCCACCATCAGTGTCAGCTTTGGCCTAATTGAATTCGCTCTGCTTCCTAAAAGTAGGGTCTGGCCCTGTTATGTGAGCCGCATAAAAATACATGGACCGTATTGTACCTGCAGTGGTAGGCGCATACCAATATACATGGAGGAGCAACGGCACGTGCGCACGCATGCCAAGGTCTTGTACACACACATGCAGCTCTACATTCATACATTTCATTCATTCATGCATTCATACATACGCACGGCCGCACATGCGAATATATAAACAGACCAGAAAAGAAAGAAAAAAAACGATATTACTGAGAAAGTAAAAAAAAAAGAAAAAAAAAAAAAAAAAAAAAAAAAAGAACATTCCGTTCCGTATATCTAAGAAACGCGTAAAGAAAAGTAAAAGGTGAAATCTCTTCTCTTGTGCAAGGCTTTTATCCCCCGCCCCCCCTTTTTGCATTTTCACCTCATCCATTTTGCGTTGCCTTCTTAACATCTCGCGCAAGATTCCGCCGCGGAGTTGCATCGCGCAGCCGAGATGATTGAACCGCAAAAGAAAAGTGCGACTCGTTAGCGCTAACTTCGAGAAAATTCGACTCCTTTTTTTTTTCTTCTTCTACATCCTTATCTTTTACGAGCGAAAAGGAAGAGAGGCACACAGCCTCATGTCGGCGGAATCAATAGTCCTACATTTACCTTGTCGCAGCACCTTTTCATTGGTTTGTAGGTCACGAATACATTAGATGTCAACCCGGGTGGCACCAAACTCGTTATCCGTCTACTTTCTTGGAAATCACACTTTACGGCATACGACCTCGCCAAAAATAAATAGGAAGTGACTACGAGTACGGCAGAGAAGCCCCCGATTGGTGTTCTGCGCATGTGTGGTGAAACAAACTAGGTGGCAGTGGTTTCATCACAAGATGATACCACTCTGCATTAGGTTAGGGTTCGTACTTATTATCCCGAAATAACGTTTATATGCGCATGTGCATACGTGTGACGTACCACGAAAAATCAGATACGGCTGGCGTAAGCGTAACACCGGTCAAATAAATAACGTAATGATGTGGTCATTGCCTGGGAGACTTCTCACACGGACATAATCAAAACATAATTATGACAACAGTTGATAAGAATTCGAAATTGTGATCATAAAAAATATAAGACAATACTTTGCCTAGTGAATAATGTTTTTTTTTTTATTTTTTATTTACACTATAACACAGTATGTATATAAAAAAAAAAAATATATATGTGGTCATATATACATCGGGGAGATCACGGATATAATCAAAACATATATATATGACAATATTTATATTTAAGATTTATATTGAAATTGTGATCATAAAAAATATAAGACAATACTTTGCCTAGTGAAGTTCCGGCCGACTATACGGACGACCCAAGCTCAAAATCAGAAGGCCTTATATGAACCGGACTACATCCACTTCAATAACTGCTTCAGAAATAAAAAAAACAGTTCGTAATTATCGTAAAACGAGTGTAAAGAGATATAAATCCCATTGCAGAGGCCTCTCAGCCGCTCGCCAACCGCCTGAATTTCCAATAGGCTTATCCAAAGGCAATTTTCTGTAATGTTTACCGAAGCATTATACACTACAAAATTATCTATTATATGTCTACTTCCCGTTCTACTGCCTCCGCTGGCAATTGAAACCTGACATACACTTGCAGGAAACATGACAATATACACGACTAGAAAAAAATAAAATCAGATAAATCTACATAATTTATTTAATTCATGTCCAGAGAACAAAATTAAGATAAAAACAAGAAACAATGACAAAACAATAAAAAAATAAACTTAACTTGGAAAGACACATAGTACAAAGATGGCAATGACAAATTACAATGCTACACCTTTGGGCACTGACAGACCAAGCACTACACAACAGGTTCATCCTATGTCCAGAATAGATGTCCATCCCCTATTCACACGCGCCCTATCCAGCAAAATGCAAAGGCTGGCCACTGGTCGATGCGGACTCCCCTGCCTTGGTCAAACGGCAGATAGGGCAGGCGCCAATACCGTCTTCTTTGGAATATCTATATTCGCACGCTTACAAACTTTATGATTGTAGAAACGCCACACAGTAGAATGTTCATAACAAATAGCACCACTCGCAAGCCTCGGGAAAGCAAGTCTGGATGGAAGAGGTGAGAGGAAGATATGGGCCACCCGGGATGGGGAGAGAAATGGGAGAGAGGAAATATTACTATTACTTTCCAATACTTAATTCCAATACTTAATTCAGTTAAGTACAACTATTCGTCCGTAGGGGGAGGGTTACATACAACGCGAACATCTACCCACGCTCACATACAGCGTGCACACAGCAAGTGCATGTTAGCCTAAAAGACGCCATCACAGAAACAACAATGAGCAAAGCAACCTCTGAGCAAGGTCGAGCGAGGAGCAGCCCCAAAAGCCTTTATATCAGCAACGACTTAAATCTCTTGTATCCACAGGGGGCGGGGAGGAGGGCGAGGATGATTCACTCGTCCCAAAGCACACACGCGCGCATTAACGAGACAGGGTAGAGGCATGGGAAGGCGAGCGAACGGCGCAAAAAGACGGGCCAGGGCAAACACGGGCGACCCACTCCCGCGGCCGCCGCAGCACAGAATCTATCATAATCAGAGGCGAAGATGTTGTTACCAAAATCCTCCAAGAATTTTAAAGGTGATCGCGCTAGCCTCTGAGCTTCGGGGAGGGGGAGGGGGGGAGGAAGTGAGAGAATGGGGAAAGGAGAAAGGGGGGAGGAGGAGGAGGAAGGAGGGGGAGGGGGGCGCACCAATCGGTAGGTTCCTTCCCCTTGCTTCTGGCACTGTGCCTTTTCAACCCCCGGCACGAAGGCACCAAAACGCTCCCACCATCAAATGCATTACTGTTGGATGCTGGCGGAGGTTCCCCTGAATACTCACGAGATGGAGGCTTATCTAACGGGATGACCTCCTGATCGTGCGACAATTACCCTCGTTTGCGCGACCTGCCTCAAGCTTACCTGAAAAGAAAGAAAAAAAGTGGTCAGCATACAAAGTCATAACCTACAAAATCACTTTCTGGTGAAATAAAAAAAAATACAAGTGCACAAATAAATGAAAGATGAATAAATCCCGAACAGCAAAATGCACCCAAACCCAGTAGCCTCAACTACAGGGCGGCGCGTCCTGCGAGGAACCAAACTTGGGCGGCGAGGACTGTATTCAACATGGGAGGAATGTCGTCAGCGGTAATGCCTGAGGATCAGCGCCCTGCGGCAGTAATATCCAGTGCTCGCCGTGTACGTGCTTGTCTATGCAGGCTGTACACTGTGGACACAAGACGTATGCGGGCAATGTGTGCGTGAGTCTACGCGTGTGTTCCTCTGTAAGACTGTCACAAAAGAGCAAGTCATTTCCTCGACCCACACACGACGCGCCTCCCCACCCGCAGCGGAAGTGGGGATAGTGCTGAGAACGGGGGGAGACAGCGAAGGCGATGGATGCTGGGATTGGGGAACGGAGATAGGAAAGGAAAGAGAGGGATCCATAGACCGGTTATATTTTCATGAGAAGTCATTTCCTCGTGTCAACAGAACCTGGCCTTTCCCTGAAAAAGTGGGGCATATAAACGCCATTCGTTTGGAGTAAACATAAAATCAGTGCTTGAGATAAAGAACAAAAAAAAAAAAAAGAAAGAAAGATTTTTTTTTTTTTAAGAAGCTTACCACCCTCGAACTGCGAGATATTTCCAAACGCGTCTTAAACTTGACTGCAACCTTAATAATAACGAAAACTAAACATGAACGAACACTAAACACGCTCTCCTGACTTTAAATTATCTCAACCTTAGGGCGATCTGCCGCAGAGACAATGTATGTATCCGCCCACTCCTCAAACTCCGCCCGATTGCTCATGGCAGTCCCACCAACTCCAACATTACAACCAAAGTGCATAAACAGTGATCGCACCCCCCACCCCCCTCTCCCCACAGCCACCACCATCCCCTGACGTGAGAAGCTTACTGTCGAGTTGACTTTGGAATAAAGGGGGGAGGAGGCGGGGCGAGGGGGAGGTTATAGGAGGGGGGAAGGAGGGGGGATTTGCAGGGGGGAGGGGAGGAAGGAGAGGCAAGTTGAGGAGCGGAGGGAAGGAAGGAGAAGCGAGTGGAGGGGGAGAGGGAAGGAAGGAGAGGCAAGTGGAGGGGGAGAGGAAGTAGGAGAGGGAAGTGGAGGTGGAGAGGGAACTGTAGGAGGAAAGGGAGGATAGATAGGGAAGCGGGGAGAGGGAAGTAGGACGAACGAAGGGGGGAGAGAGAAGTGGAAGGGGTGTGTGGAGCAGGGAGGAGATAAAGTAGAGGGGGTGGAGGGAGGAGGAAAAGGGAAGTGAGAGAGGAGGGAGAGAGATGTGAAGGGGAGGAGAGCGGAGGGAAGTGGAAAGGGAGAGGTAAGGAAGGAGAGGGAAGTGGAACACGAGGAGAGGAGAAGGTGGAAGGAGAGGGAGGCGGGAGGAGGCAGGAGGGAAGAGGAGGAAAGATATATACATATATGAGAGGAGAGAGAAAGAGAGAGAAAGAGAGAAAGAGAGAGAGAAGAGAGAGAAAGAGAAAGAGAGAGAGAGAGAGAGAGAGAAGGAGAGAGACAGAGAGAGAGGAGAGAGAGAGAGAGAGCAGGGAAGAGGAGAGAGCAGAAGGAGAGAGAGGGATATGGAGGGAAGAGAGGAGAGAGGAGGAAAGATACAGAGAAGAGAGAGAGAGAGAGAGAGAGAGAGAGAGACAGAGAGAGAGAGAGAGAGAGAGAGAGAGAGAGAGAGAGAGAGAGAGAGAGAGAGAGAGAGAGAGAGAAGAGAGAAGAGAAAGAAAGAAGGGTCTCTCAGCAAGGGAAAGCGAAACACAAAAGAAATCAGGACTGGAAGACGCTAAACAAATGAAAAGGACTACGAAGGAAGAACCTAAAGAAAGGACCTTCGGAACGAGCTGGACTTCAGAGGACAGGCAGAAAGGAGACCGAGAGAAAGAGAGAAACGAAGGGAATTGGAAAGGCAGACAGAAAGGAGACCGAGAGAGAGAGAGAAACGAAGGGAAGTGGAAAGGCAGACAGAAAGGAGACCGAGAGAGAGAGAGAAACGAAGGGAAGTGGAGAGGCAGACAGAAAGGAGACCCAGAGAAAGACAGAAACGAAGGGAAGCGGAGAGGGGGAAGCGGGAGGGGAGAACGGAGAGAAACGAAGGGAAGCGGAGAGAGGGGAAGTGAGGAGAACGGAGAGAAACGAAGGGAAGCGGAGAGGGGAAGTGGGAGGGGAGAGCGGAGAGTCAGAGGGGAAGGGGAAGGGGAGTGGACGCGATTCAACCCGGAACACCCCGGTGCATGGCGGGAACGTGCGTCAAGTGAAGGTAGTGTGTGCTAGTGGCCGGAGGACAGGGGCGCGACCGGGAGGGAGGGAAGGAGCAATTATGGGACTGGCAGGGCTGGCAGGGCGCAGGCGGGGGGAGTGAGGGAGGGAGAGGGGGAGGAAGACAGAGGCAGAGGGAGGGAGAGGGGGAGGAAGACAGGAGGCAGAGGGAGGGAGAGGGGGAGGAAGACAGAGGCAGAGGGAGGGAGAGAGGGGAGGGAAGACAGGAGGCAGAGGGGAGGGAGAGGGGGAAGGAGGAAGACAGAGGCAGAGGGAGGAGGGAGAGGGGGAGGAAGACAGAGGCAGAGGGAAGGGAGAGAGGGGGAGGAAGACAGAGGCAGAGGGAGGGAGAGGGGGAGGAAGGAACAGAGGCAGAGGGGAGGGAGAGGGAGAAGAGCAGAGGAGGGGGAGAGGGGGAGGAAGACAGAGGCAGAGGGAGTGAGGGGGAGGAAGACAGAGTGAGAGGGAAGTGAAAGGGGGAGGAAGACAGAGGCAGGAGGGAGGGAGAGGGGGAGGAAGACAGAGGCAGAGGGAGTGGAGAGGGGGAGGAAGACAGAACAGAGGGAGGGAAAGGGGAGGAAGACAGAGAGGCAGAGGGAGGGAAAGGGGGAGGGAAGACAGAGGCAGAGGGAGTGGAGAGGGGGAGGCAGACAGGTGAGGCCAGAGAGGAGGAGGGAGGGGGAGGGAGTATAGAGGCAGAGGGAAGGGAGAGGGGGAGGAAGACAGAGGCAGAGGGAGGGAGAGGGGGAGGAAGACAGAGGCAGAGGGAGGGAGAGGGGGAGGAAGACAGATGCAGAGGGAGGAGAGGGGGAGGAAGACAGATGCAGAGGGAGGGAAAGGGGGAGGAAGACAGAGGCAGAGGGAGGGAGAGGGGGAGGAAGACATAGAGGGCAGAGGAGGGGGAGAGGGAGAAGAGAAAGGAGAGGGGAAGGAAAGGGGGAGGAAGACAGAGGCAGGAGAGGGAGGGAGAGGGGGAGGAAGACAGAGGCAGAGGGAAGGAAAGAGGGGAGGAAGACAGAGAGGCAGAGGGAGGGAGAGTGGGGGAGGAAGGACAGAGTGAGGGAAGGAAAGGGGAGGAAGACAGAGGGCAGAGGGAGGAGAGGGGGAGGAAGACAGAGGCAGGAGGAGGAGGGGGAGGAAGACAGAGAGGTGGAGGGAAGGAAAGGGGAGGGAAGACAGAGGCAGAGGGAGGGAGAGGGGGAGTAAAGACAGAGGCAGAGGGAGGGAGAGGGGGAGGAAGACAGAGGCAGAGGAAGTGAAAGGGGAGGCTTACAGAGGCAGAGTGGAGAGAGGGGAGGAAAGATAGAGGCAGAGGGAGGAGAGGGGGAGGAAGACAGAGGCAGAGGGAGGGAGAGGGGAGGAAGACAGAGGCAGAGGGAGGGAGAGGGGAGGAAGACAGAGGCAGAGGGAGGGAGAGGGGGAGGAAGACAGAGGCAGAGGGAGGGAGAGGGGGAGGAAGACAGAGGCAGAGGGAAGGAAAGGGGGAGGAAGACAGAGGCAGAGGGAGGGAAAGGGGGAGGAAGACAGAGGCAGAGGGAAGGGAGGAGGTCGTTTTGTAAAAGAGTAACACAAAACAGAACAAAATTAACATAAAAAATCAAGAAACAATAACATGAGGAGGTCGTTTTGCAAAAGAGTAACATAAAAACAGAACAGAATTAAGATAAAAAAACAAGAAACGATAATTTGAGGAGGTCGTTTTGCAAAAGAGTAACACGAAACTGAACAAAATTAAGATTTAAAAAAATCAAGAAACAATAACATGAGGAGGTCGTCATGCAAAAGAGTAACATAAAAAAACAGAACAAAATTAAGATAAAAGAACAAGAAACAATAACAAAACGAAACGAAGCCGCTCATCCAACGGGGTATGCCAACGCCAGGCTGAACAAAACCAACTGTCCTTCTTTCTTCCATCGACCAACATTCATCAAGTTACTTCGATAACTTCGATTGCTAACAACACCTCCGCTCTCCAACAGCAAGTCGCTCATTAATACCCACGGGAAAAGGACAACAACAACAACAACAAGAGCAACATCAGCAACAGCAACAACAACAACGGCAAGAGGAAGAGCACGTGTATGGATTAGCATCAATCATTCAACATCCATCACTCTTACCGTCTCGCAAGTCCCACGCCGGTTCCATAGACTCGTCAACAGCGCCCCAATTAGCATAACTTCGGCCTTACATTCACGGAAGACGTGGCCCACATCCAACGGTTCTTTCGCTCTCGGCTCTTCATCTTGACTCTTTTAATATTTATCACTGCATCTTTATTTCCTTATTTCATAATTATTTTTTCTGCTTCTGCAGGAGGCGAAATATACACAGGGTGAACAAGTGGGTGCTATGTTATTCCTCGGGGCTGTAAATCCTGCACCGTCTCCATTTTACTTGCACTTCGCTCTATTATTTCCACTATTTACTTACATATTTCATGAAGTCGCGAGTAAACACATCCATAAACAAAAGGTGAGTACTAATTAATTTCTCTCACCATTAATTTCTTTCGCCGCCTCCTCTTCCTCTGTTTCATTCAATCGTATTTTTATTCATATCTATCTTTCTACCTATGTATCTCGTAGGTTTTCATCTATTGCCCTCTCCAATGTATCTACTTCTCTATCTATCTATCTATCTATCTATCTATCTATCTATCTATCTATCTATCTACCTACCTATAAATCTATATCATTGATCTTCCTCCGCATCCCCTCCTTCCCCTCCTCTTCTTCTCTCTTTCCTTCTTTTCTTCCTGCTCCTTTTCCTCCTCCCCGGAGCCTTACACAACTCCGCCCGTTCCTTCCCAAATATTTTCAAACAAATGAAATACTTCAGACGCTGCGAGAGGCACAAAGAGAAGGCAAATCTGAGCCAACAATACAAAAGCAAGTTAGCACTCGGAGCTGACCAATTAAAGGAAATGGAAGCAATCTGAAGTCAGAGGTGGTGGAGGAGGAGGGAGGGGGAGTGAGAAGGGGAGGGGGAGTGAGAAGGGGAGGGGAGTATGAGGGGTGGGGGTAGGGGGGGTAAGACGAGGGTGAGGTGGTAAAAGGAGGAGGGCAGGATGGGAG
>NC_091555.1:8009353-8010662 GCF_042767895.1 Penaeus vannamei | reverse complement strand
GTGTGTAGCTGTGAATGTGTGTAGTTGAGGAAGTGAGTGCATTTGTGGATGTGAGTGGATGTGTGTGTAGTTGTGGGTGGGAGTGGATCTGTGTTGGTTTGGATGTGTGCGAATGTGTGGATGTGAGTGTTTCTGGATATGTGTGCGGATGTGGGTGGATTTGTGGACATGCATGGGATGTGCCAGTGGAAGGCTTTTGTTTTTGGATATGTATCTATGTGTGTGTGTGTGTGTGTGTGTGTGTGTGTGTGTGTGTGTGTGTGTGTGTGTGTGTGTGTGTGTGTATGTGTGTGTGTGCGGGTGTGTGAGAGAGAGAGAGAGAGAGAGAGAGAGAGAGAGAGAGAGAGAGAGAGAGAGAGAGAGAGAGAGAGAGAGAGAGAGAGAGAGAGAGAGAGAGAGAGAGAGAGAGAGAGAAAATGATAATGTCTACACACGTAGACTCAATAACACACATACAAGATTTTCCTCCTCCAGACGCTGGCGAACGTTCCCAAATTGTCACAGAATATCATCGACCTCGCAGCAACCTTCGGAGACTTATATAAAGTCCCTCCTTAAGGGGAAAAAGGACGCGCCTCCGGCGTGACTTCATATATAACGCGTCGATCCAGCGGCATTATGGAGGGGCGGGGAGTGCGGGGGGTGGGCCTTCATTAACTTGCCTAATAAAAACGGCATTTAGGCTTTCACTGAATACACTTATCTGTCATATTTCTCTCGCTCTTATCTGGTCTGCCTTTCTGTTCTTTATCCCCCATTCGTTTTCTCCCTCTCGTCTCGTTTGAGATATTTTTCCTAGCTTCTTATTTGTCTGTGCGAGCGAGCGCATGCGCCTTGGTGTTTTTTATATACACAAGAAAAATAAAATCAAGAAAAGAACGATAAAAATATCGTAAACTCATAATACTTATAAAAAACAACATATATGTGTATATATACATATATACATATATATATATATATATATATATATATATATATATATATATATATATATATATACTTATAAATATATGCAGTATATGCACGTCTCATATTATATATAAAAAAAGTATATCCCTTGCTTGATGCTTTCCTTCCAAAAACTCTTCAACGGAAGCTCCCCTCCACCCTTCCTCTCCGTCGACCTCCTCTTTTACCATAACGCTATTGTTGATGGGGATTTACTCCATACGAAATGGGATCCTACACTGAATTTATGATGATGTTAGAGAGGGGAAATTTGATCTGCCGGGATCTGAAGCTGATAGGCCAAGAATACGGAGAGGAGGGGGGAGGGGAGGGGAGGGGAGGAAGCGATGAGGGAGGA
>NC_091555.1:7994353-7999353 GCF_042767895.1 Penaeus vannamei | reverse complement strand
GGTTACGGCGCGCTAACACAAGGCGTTGGGAGCAGGACGCCTAGGGAGAGGAGGAGGGGGAAGGAGGAGGAGGAGGAGGAGGAGGAGGAGGAGGAGGAGGAGGAGGAGGAGGAGGAGGAAGGAGGAAGGAGGAGGGGGAAGGAGGAAGGAGGAGGGAAGGAGGAGGGAGGGGGAAGGAGGAAGAGGAGGAGGGGGAGGAGGAGGAGGAGGGAGAAGGAGGAGGAGGAGGGGGGGAAGGAAGGGGGAGGAGGAGGAGGAGGGGGAAGGAAGGGGGAGAGGAGGAGGAGGAGGAGGAGGAGGGGGAAGGAGGAAGAGGAGGGGGGAGGAGGAGGAGGAGGAGGGAAGGAGGAGGAGGAGGAGGGGGAAGGAAGGGGGAGGAGGAGGAGGAGGGGGAAGGAAGGGGGAGGAGGAGGAGGAGGGGGAAGGGAAGGGGGAGGAGAGGAGGGAGAGGAGGAGGGAGGAGGAGGAGGACGGGAGGGGGAAGGAAGGAGGAGGAGGAGGGGGAAAGAGGAGGAGGAGGAGTGCGAACCCAATCATGTTACTAAGATATTCATGCTTCTGGTCGAAGGCATCGCGCCGGCACTCTTTAAGAAGACGCCTGGCACCCCACCTGATGCCGGGGGAGCGTGGGAAGGTTTATGCCCCGTCAAGGAGGGTGTGGGGAAGGGGGAGGGGATGGAGGGGGGGGGTGAGCGGGAGATTGGAGGGTGGAAGACATTTCTTCCTACCAGCCTCAACATCGTACAATATCCCTCCAACGCTTGTAATGAGTTAAAGTTGAGCGACCGAAACCCACACGCTTTTGATATTGTAAAAAAAATAAATAAATAATAAATAATAAACATATCCTCACAGGCCCACAGAGGGAGAACGCGCGCGAACGCACGTACAGATACACACACACATACACAATATCCAATGTGCATTACTTTGCATTTACCTACAGTTTGGGTTGAATACGATATGATGAAGGGAGGTAGTACAAGAGAGGTAGAGGGAGAAGTACAAGAAGGAATGGAGGGGGATGGAGGGGAATGGAGAGAGAATACGATTGAGTGAGGGTGGAGCAAAGACAAGGTAAGATGTGAAAGGAGATAAAAAGAAAGAGAGCAAAAAGGAGAAGGAAAATATACACAGGAAAAGCAAAGACGATGTGTTCATAAGGTATTGGTGGCAGATTCGAGATCACTGTCACAAATTACAAAAATCTTCTTTTTGTGTGATGGAGGTTGAGAGAGAAGGAAGTGGAGGTCAAAGGGATAGAGTTTCCTTTTCTTTTTTCTCATTATTTCGTTTTGCCTTCACATTGTATGTTAAAGAAAAACGGAAAAGAGATGTAAATACTGTTGTTAAAGTCAACATCGTGTAGTATTTTTCCTTAAGACAACCAAACAGAGAATATGAGAGAGAGAGAGAGAGAGAGAGAGAGAGAGAGAGAAAGAGAGAGAGAGAGAGAGAGAGAGAGAGGGAGAGAGAGAGAGAGAGAGAGAGAGAGAGAGAGAGAGAGAGAGAGAGAGAGAGAGAGAGAGAGAGAGAGAGAGACAGACAGACAGACAGACAGAGACACACACACACACACGCACTCTCCCGCTCCCGCCACCCACGGGTCTTCCCACTGTTGCCTGGCTCTCCCGCCCCCGCACGCCCACCCTGGCACCAGCACCGCTCGCCCACGCCTTTCCTTCTCGCCGCCGACCCACAACACGAACGACGAAGTGGGAAGGTCGTTCGGAAGCCAAGCACGACTCCAACAACAAGTTCACTTTGCTGACGACGACCACAGACACACGCTGACTCCCAGATGCTCAAGACGGGAGTCGGGGTAGGGGGGAGGGGTGTCGCTGGCAGGGAAGAGGGGGGGGAGATGGAAACGCAAATCGAATATTCATTTACGAGGCCCTTTGAAAAGTCTGCAGTTTGTATCTCCGTTGCGTTGCAGAGGTCTCTCCCCTCCTCGCCGTCGCATCGCCCCCCTCCCCTCCCCTCCCCTCCCCTCGCACGGGTCGGGGCACCGGGTACACCTGGCGTTCACCTCACAGGCTCGCTAATCGCTTTCGAGTACAAGTCGTGAACATAAAACTCTGTTCTTGAGCGATGAAAGTATTTACAGAATCTAATGAAGTTATTATGTACATATGTAGACCAGAATATTTTTTCCCACCAATAAATGCTGTTCATGATACAATTTCTATTACATGGTAAGCGTCATCTGTATGGAGATATTAAATCCATAAAAAACAAAGACAAAAAAACAATGATAACCTTGTTAAACTCTAATTTAAATAAAAAAATATGTGATATAACAACTAATTTCAAATCACAAAAAAATGAGAGATCACCATATGCCAAATATAACAACAGCAATTACATCTAATAACAACAACAAAAAATATACAAAAACTCGTCCGCAACGACCCCACCGCAGGCAAATCCACCAAATCTGCTCGGGTCTGCGGCGCAGTACAAAGCCCGATGCGGAAAACCCATGTCGACGTTAATCATCTGCTTAGCGTCAATTTGTGGAAGTGATTTTGCGCCGGGACCCCGCCCGCCGACCCCGCATCCCGGTCCGAGCATCAGGCCAGCAGCATTCGGACCCTGTCAGTCAGTCAGTCAGTCAGTCAGTCAGCCATCAACTCGAAAAAAAAAATCCCCGGCAACAACCAAAGCTTCAGCTGCCTCCCCGTGGACCCTCGCGTGCAACAGCGAACTTTGCACTTACTTTCCCTCTCGCAACTGCCCCGCGCCCCGAAAAGAGAGGGTGCAGCCGCGAGCAATGGGGCAATACGCAGACCGAAAGGAGGGTTGCGTAGCGCGGACGCCCGTGAAACAACTTTTTAGGGACGTTTACGCGTTTGGTTAGACGAAGCAATGGCAGGGAGGAGTACAGAAAAAGAAAAGGACCACGAAGAGAGAACTGGGCGAAGGGGGAGGAAGGAGAGAGGGGCAAGGGGATTGGGAAGAGAGGAGAGAGGAGTGGGAAGAGGAAGAGGGGAGTGGGAAGAGGGGAGTTGAGAGAGAAAAAAATCGAGGAAGAAGAGAATCCGGGACAACTGGGCTTGATGCCAGCCACGTGACAAATACAAAGCTAATTATTGCTCTCATTCATTGTAATCTGAAAAAAGGGGGACGATAAAAAAGAAGAAACGACGGATATGGAAACACTTCATTACCCTCACTTCCTTCTCCGGTTAATTCTTCGAGTTTCGCAAAGGAAAGAGACACGGTGGCACAGAGCTTGGTACCGAACGCGGGTGGGATCCAGAACGGGCCCGAAGCGAGCGGCTTCGAGTCTCCGAGACGAGGAAGAGCCTCTACACGAGAGAGAGGTTTCTACTTCCCCTGTGAAAATTAAGAAGAAGAAGAAGAAAAAAAAAAAACGACAAGGCCCTGTTCATTACGAGGGAGTTCGTGACGGAAAACCGGATCAAATGCAAGAAGAAAAGAATGAGAGGGAAATACGGACACAACGAATGCACGTAATTAGAAGAGAAAAGGAAATAACATGGGTCTCTGAAATGATCCCGGGGAAAAAAACGGAAGCACACGCGCGCAAAGCTATGTAAAGAATATGAACCACACACAACCAGCGCAAGTGTCGTTGGCACGTGCTACTTTGTGAGTGGGCTGCTCCATCCTCCAAAAAACATCTCCCCACACATCCTCCCTATATCTCCCCACCCCACATTCCCTGATCTATCCTCCCCATACCTCCCCCACCCCACATTCCCTGATCTATCCTCCCCATACCACCCCCGTGTCCCTATCCTACATTCCCAGATCTACCCAACCCATACCTCCCCCCGTGTCCCCATCCCCACACCCCGACCTCCATAGTCCCCATATCTCCCCCACCCACATTTCCTGATCTACCCACCCCATACCACCCCCGTGTCCCCCATACCACCCCCGTGTCCCCCATCCCAACCCCCCACCCCTCCCCCGATCCCCGTAGCAGGGTATGGCCCTCGGAGACAGATTACTACAGCCACAATACCAACCGGAACCCTAAATTATACAGCGAGAGGCAACGCGCCGCATTCTGCCGCTGATTTATGGCTGACGGGAATCATTTCCACGGAGATGATGGCATGTTGCCTCTTGTGCACCGGGGAGAGCCAGGGGGGGGGGGAGGAGGAGGAGGAAGAAGAGAAGTAGATGGGGGAGGAGGAGGAAGAGAAGTAGATGGGGGAGGAGGAGTAGGAGAGGGAGGAGATGGAGATGAGGGAGGAGGAGGAGGAGTAGATGGAGATGAGGAGGGAGGAGGAGGAGAGGAGGAGGTAGAGGGAGGAGGAGGAGGAGGGAGGAGATGGAGATAAGAGAGGAGGAGGAGGAGGAGGAGTAGATGGAGATGAGGGAGGAGGAGGAGGAGGAGGAGAAGTAGAGGGAGGAGGAGGAGGAGGGAGGAGATGGAGATGAGGGGAGGAGGGAGGAGATGGAGATGAGGGGTGGATGGAGGATGGAGGGGTGAAGATGAGAGAGAAGAAATGGAGGGGAAGGAGAGAAGGGAGAAGGAAGGCGAGATGGGAGAGGGAAATATATCTAAATTATATATATATATATATATATATATATATATATATATATATATATATATATGGATAAAGGAAGAACAATGAGGAAAAAATCTTAAAGAAAGGACAATCAATCTTACTTCTACTTGATCCGCAATCTCGCTCGTAATGTTTTAATAAAAAGAAATGGAACACAGGCTTTCTCTCTCACATACACATTACTCATGTCTGTCTGTCTGTCTGTCTGTCTGTCTGTCTGTCTGTCTGTCTGTCTGTCTGTCTGTCTGTCTGTCTGTCTGCCTGCACCCATTTATGCTGTTTATCCTAGAAGGTGCGAGCTTACGGGATAAAAATCGATGTACAATTCCGACATGCCAACGTACAGTAGATGGAAACGAGCTGAAGGGGGAGTCGGGGGTTGCGGTAGGGAGAGACACAGGATTTAGCTTCCATTCAAAACTATTCTCTCTCTCTCTCTCTCTGTCT
>NC_091555.1:7974353-7976853 GCF_042767895.1 Penaeus vannamei | reverse complement strand
ATAAAAGGAACACAACGCGATCGAAGTGTGGGGGGGGGAGACAAGAAGGCAACATGTAACAAGGAACACGGCATAAACATCTAATAAAGCATAACGGAGACAATCCCCTTCAAAAACAATCACTAGCGCCAATAAAACTAATAGAATCAGTCAGAGGAAGCGATGCATCCAACAGCAGAGAAGGCCACTGCACACTTTCCATCGGAATGAGCACATCTTAATGAAGTAATGAGGAGCAGGGCAAGTGCTCCGGTCCGGCACCATACCACGCCCCCTCCCCAACACCTCCTCCCATCCCCTCCACGACGCCCCCTCCCCTTCCCAACACCCCCTCCCCACTGCGCATCACGAACCACTACCACATCATCTATCTTTTAGCCTTCTCCGGTAATCAGCTAAGTGGGTCTTCCACACTACGCACACACAAACACGCACCACCACACTACACACAGACACACGCAAGTCTCCTACAGGCTCTTGATCTTAAATCCTGGATATAACGAGATTTACGAACAACTCGCACCGACTCTCGTGCAGGCCGTTGTCATTTCCACGCGGTAATCCGATAAATATTCATGGGTAATATAGTATGCGGCCTAATCCACGACCACAAGAGGTTAACGCACACCCGGCTGCGAGTAACCCACTCCTGATCCGCGATATCGACTCTCGGAGTTAACACTTATATCCCCAATCCTTCCTCCTTCCTCCATCCTCCTCCTCCCCTCTTCCTCTACTCATCCCATCACTCCCTTCGCTCCCCTTTTGGCGCATCCTCTTCCTTTCCCGTTTCCGTAATTGTTCATATGTATCTCTTCCGCCCCGGCCCCCGTCCCTCTCCCTCGCTCTCCTTACAGGCTCGCACTCTTTCTCTTTATTTTTTCTCTCGCTCTAGCTTTTATCTCTTCTTTTCTTTCCTCTTGTCCCATCCTCCCAATCTCCACACTCTTATTTTGTCTCTTCCCTACTCTTTCGCCCCTCGCTTTCCTTCTCTTTCCTCTCTCCTCCCCCTCTCTGCTGCCACTCTCTCTTTCCCCTCCCCTCTCCCTCTCTCTCCTTCCTCTCCTTCCTCTCTATCTCCCTCTTCCTCCCTCTCTGCCCTCCTCTCTCCTTCCCTCCACCTCTCTCCCTCTCTCTCCTTCCCCTCCCTTCTCACCCCTCTCTCATTCGCCTCCACCTCTTTACCTCTCTCCTTCTCCTCCCCTCTCCCTTTTCTCTCCTTCCCTTACCCCTCTCCCTCTCTCCTGATTCCCTTCCTTCTCACCCCTCTCTCTCCTTCCCCTTTCCCCCTTCTCTACCTCTCTCTCCTTCCCCATCGCTCCCTCTCCCCTTTCTCCTTCCCCTCTCTCTCTCTCTTCTCTCCTTCTCTCTGCCTCCTTTCCCTCCCCCTCTCCTCTCTCTTTCCCCTCCCCTTCTCCTTCCTCCCTCTTTTCCCCTCCCCCTCTCCGCTCTCTCTCCTTCCTCCTCCTTCTTACTCCCTCTCTCTTCCTTCCCTCCCTCCCCCTCCCTTTTCCGGGCCTTTCCGCCTCCTTTTCCATTGGGCAATTATGGCACCCTCCTCTCTCTTAACTCCCCTCACCACTTCTACTCCCCAATCCATCATTATTATTCCCCACTTACCGCCGTCCTTCGGGATCTTCCCTTATCCCCTGGCTCTTCTCCCCATTCCAAATGCTCGCACCTCCATCACCTCCTCCTCCTCCTCCTCCACCTCCTTCTCCTCCTCCTCCTCCACCTCCTTCTCCTCCTCCACCTCCTTCTCCACCTCTCCTCCACCCCTCCTCCTCCACCTCCACCTCCACCTCCACCTCCACCTCCACCTCCTTCTCCTTCTTCTCCTCCTTCTCCACCTCCTTCTCCTCCTTCTCCACCTCCTTCTCCACCTCCTTCTCCACCTCCTCCTCTTCCTTCTCTGCCTCCTCCTCCTTCTCCTCCTTTTTTCTTCCTCTGGCATCTTCGCCCATAAACAGCCCGGGTAAATTTCATCACTGGAGTCAAAATGTGAACCCAAGCTTTTCCTTTTTTCTTTAAAGTTTTGCGTAGGGAAGGGGATTAATTCAATAAAAAAAAGGCTGTCTTGCTGGCTCATCCCCCTCCCTCTTCTAACAGCTGATTTAGTTCCATGGATATAAACAACATTAACGTGATCTTTCCCAATGAGTAACACTCACAAAAAAAAAAAAAATATTCAAACCTAAATTTTCAAAAAAATATATATAAACCAATGAAGGCGAAAGCGCTCTCAGTACCAAGAACAAAAACAAACAGACAAAAGCAAATAAACAATGTCACACCAATGGCCTCAAACGTTTGCAAGTAATAAAACATCGTCCTTAAGATTTTGCCACTGCTCCCGCCCTTAAAAAAAGTAATTAGCAGGACTCCAAAGGAACAACTCTACGCGACGTCTCTCACAAGAACAGCGTACTGCAGTTGCCAAGTCTTTTATTTTTCATTTTACAAGGAAAGTTCCGAAATTGTTTTCTGAAATACGTGGACA
>NC_091555.1:7964353-7971853 GCF_042767895.1 Penaeus vannamei | reverse complement strand
CCTACCCGCTGCTTACGCTACAGTTCTTTGACAAATCCACAGAAATCAAGAATCGCGCAGCTCACAAACATTACGGCTTCAAACCAGGTTTTATGTAATCAACGACTGCAAAGCTCTCTATCCAGATGAACGAAGTATCAGAATGTTATTTCCAATTGATCTCGATTTATGCTTGCTGACTCCCTTGTCCGAGGGCAAGGTAATACTCCAGCTGGACTTCAGTAGTACCGGTCCTTATTTTTGAGGATGACTTTCCAAACATCAGCTGTGGTTCAGTTCGGACCCTCCACTCCTTCCCGAGCACAGGCCCAGTGAGTCTCAGTAATTTTCGTAAATAAGCATCAACACAATGCTATCTGGACCTCATGGACGCACCTCCACACTCAGCCACCACAAACGGTTGCCATTTCCCACAAAACGAGTGGTCAAGGAACCGTAGCGTTTCCCTTCGACTTCCCTTCACATATTTATTCTCCGTTTGTACACCCGTCCTCAGCCCTCCTTCCCCCACGCCGAACGTCTATCCCATCACGCCCACCACTTCCAGCAAAACTACCCCCCCTCTCCCCTCTTCCGATCGTGCTCCGCCTTGCTTCCCCTTGTCCCTCACCCCCTCTAGTAGGCTTACTTCTTACGTTCTCCCTCTTCGCTCCCCTCTTCCATCCCCGCCTTTCTCAGCCCCACTCTCCCTCAGATTTACTTTTCCCAGTAAACCCGCCTGAACAATCGCCACACCACTCCCCCCCGCCCTTACAGCACACCCACGGGGTGGACGTGCGGCTGAAGTGGGAGGGAGGCAAAGAAGGGGGAGGAGGGGGAGAGGAGGGAGGAGAAGAGAGAGGTGAGTGGGAAGGAGAGGAGGAGAAGGAAAAGGAGAGGGGGGGAGGAAGAGGCGGAAAAGGAGGGGAAGAGGAGGAAAACGAGGGGGAGGAGGAAGAAAAGAGGGGGAGGAAAACGAGGGTGGCTTATTATTTATTATTGGTCATTTTGGCTTACCATTTGGCCATTACTACTGTTTACTACTTAGGAGGAGGAGGCTTAGGAGGAGGAGGAGGAGGAGGAGGAGGGAGGAGGAGGAGGAGGAGGAGGTGCAGCAGGAGGAGCAGGGAGGAGGGAGGAGGAGGAGTGAGCAGCAGCAGGAGGAGTGCAAAGAGCAGCAGCAGCGTAAAGCAGAAGCAGAAGTGCAGAAGAGAAGGAATGGAGAGGGAAGAGGAGAAGAGAGAGGTAGATGAAGAGGAAGATGATGATTATGGGGAAGTGGGCGGAGAAGAGAGGAGAGCGGAAGAGGAAAAAGAAGAAGAGAGGGGAACAGAGTGAGTGCAAAGACGTAGAAGGGGAGAGCAAAAGCGGGGGAGCGGAGGTGGCGACACGAGAGCGGTCGAGATGCGATGGCGGAGACGGCGGGGCGGAGTGGGAGGGGAGGGGGAGGGGGGAGATGCAGGCGGTGGGTGGCGCAGGACGGTGTGACATCAGAGCAGGTGTAGTGACGCGTCCCATCATCACGAGGAGGTCGCCAGGTACTTAAAGACCCGGGGGACGTGCCAGGGCGCTGGTGGACTCCCGTCACGCTACGCTCCCCTGTTGACAAGCTTTTGCTCTTTAGTAGTACTGCGGCGCCGCGATATACGCCAGTCCTCTTTACTTCCCCCACCCCACGCCGCACGGCACTCTCCGCCGCGTCCCCTCCCTTGGCCTCGTCTTGCCCTTCGTCGAGTATTCCTCCTCGCGTGTCCTCCCCTTCGGGTTTATTGTTGGTCCGGTTTTCTTTCCTTTTATTTGTATCTTTCTTTTTACGATCGTTTCTCTCCCTCTCTACTCCTCTTCTGAATTTTCTACAAATAACAACAATCTCCCCTCTCACTACCTTTTCCCTCACTTTACCTCACCGTTTCTTTCTTTTTCACCCTCCCTTATTTTCTCTATCTTCTCCATCTTATTTTCTTCTCCTTCTCTTACCATTTTCTTTCTTTCACGACCTTCTCTTCGTGGTCCCTTCTTCCGTTTTTGGGTCGACTTTCTTTCTCCCCTTTTCTCGCTTTCCCATCGTTCCTCCTTCACCCATCTCTCCTCCTCTTCCTCTCCTCCCTTTCCTTCCTTCCTCCTTCCTTCCTCCTCTCCTCCTTCCTCCCTTCCTTTTCCTCCTCCCTTTCCTTTTCTTCTCCTCCTCCCTTCCCCTCCCTCTCTCTTTCCTCCCTTTCCCTTTCCTCTCCTTTTCCTTCCTTCCTCCTCTTTCTCCTCCTCCTTCCTTTTTCCTCCTCCTCCTTTCCTTCCTTCCTTCCTCCTTCTAAGAAAAGTCTTCCTCTCCTTCCTCCTCCTTACTACATTCTACTCCCCCTTAGGCTCATTTCTCCCCCGCACTCCATTGCCCATTCATATTCTTGTCGCCCTCCGAGACCGCCGCGTGAACTCTCTCCTCTCTGGCTCGCCTTCAGAAACCTCCTCCCGTTGGATCTGAATTTCTTTCGCTCTCTTATCTATGGCATCTGACGTAAGGGGTCTTCGTCTCCTGCGTGGTGGACAGAGATAAAGTTTGGCCTATGAAAGGGAAGAGAGAAAAGATGGGAGACTGGAGGGTTTGTGCATGGGAGAGTGGGCTAGAGAGAGAGGAGAGGGAGAGAGAGAGGGGGGGGAGATAGAGAGAGAAAGGGGGAGATAGAGAGAGAGAAAGGGGGGGGATTGAGAGAGAGAGGGGGGGGAGATTGAGAGGGAGGGGTGGAGATAGAGAGAGAGGGGGGAGATAGAGAGAGAGGGGGGGAGAGAGAGATAGGAGAGTGAGGGGGGGGGGGAGAGAGATAGAGAGAGAGGGGGAGAGGAGATATAGAGAGAGAGGGGGGGGGAGGAGAGATAGAGAGAGAGGGGGGGGAGAGATAGAGAGAGAGAGGGGGGGATATAGAGCAGAGAGGGGGGAGATAGAGAGAGAGGGGGGGACGATTGAGATAGAGAGTGGGGAGATAGAGAGAGAGGGGGGATATAGAGAGAGGGGGGGGGATAGAGAGAGGGGGGGGGGAAATAGAGAGAGTGGGGGAGAGAGATAGAGAGAGTGGGGGAGAGAGAGATAGAGAGAGTGGGGGGAGAGAGATAGGAGAGAGTGGGGAGATAGAGAGAGCGTGGGGGGAGTAGAGATAGAGAGAGCGGGGGAGAGAGATAGAGAGAGTGGGGAGACATGTGCATACACACACATATATGGGGGGAGATATATACGTTACATGTGGGGGATACATTATATATATATGTGCATATCATATATTATTTTATTATATTTATAAATATTTTAGAGAGAATGGGTAGAGAGACAGAGAGAGAGGGAGAGGAGATATATACATATGCATATGACACACATATATATTATTTATTATTAATACATATATATATACATTTACATATAGATGCATAGAGAGGGGGAGTATATAAAAGATAGAGCACAGTTTAGGGGGAGATGAAAGAGAGAGAGGGGGAGACAGATAGAGAGATGCATATATACAAGGGGGAGAGAGAGATTACACGTATATATATGCATATATATACATATTATTTACATACATTTACATATACATACATACACGTTACATATTTATTATACAAGTATATATATGTATATATTATTTATATATATATATATATATTTATTATTATTATATATATACATTTATATATATATATGCATATACATTTAAGCATATTTTTTTTATTAATATATTATATACATGCAGAGGGGGGAGAGACATAGAGAGATTAGGGGGCATATATAGAGAGAGAGGGGGGGAGAGAGATAGAGAGAGAGGGGGGGATTAAGAGATAGAGATTTAGAGGGGGATATTTATATATATATGGGGGAGAGAGATAGAGAGAGAGGGGGAGAGAGATAGAGAGAGAGGTGGGTAGAGAGATAGAGAGAGAGGGGGGGAGAGAGATAGAGAGAGAGGGGGAGAGAGATAGAGAGAGAGGGGGAGAGAGATAGAGAGAGAGAGGGGGGAGAGAGATAGAGAGAGAGAGGGGGAGAGAGATAGAGAGAGAGGGGGAGAGATAGAGAGAGAGAGAGGGGGAGAAGGTGAGAGAGAGGGGGAGAGAGGGAGAGAGAGAGGGGGAGAGATAGAGAGAGAGGGGGTAGCTGTGAGATAGAGAGAGAGGGAGAAAGAGAGAGAGAGAGAGGGGGAGAGAGATAGAGAGAGAGGGGGTAGAGAAAGAGATAGAGAGAGAGAGGGGGAGAGAGATAGAGAGAGTGGGGGGAGAGAGATAGAGAGAGGGAGAGATAGAGAGAGAGAGAGAGGGGGGGGGGAGAGAGAGAGATAGGGAGAGAGAGAGAGGGGGGGGGAGAGAGAGAGAGAGAGAGGGGGAGAGAGATAGAGAGAGAGAAAGAGATAGAGAGAGAGGGGGAAAGATAGAGAGAGAGGAAGAGAGAGAGAGAGAGAGGAAGAGAGAGAGAGAGAGAGAGAGAGAGAGAGAGAGAGAGAGAGAGAGAGAGAGAGAGAGAGAGAGAGAGAGAGAGAGAGAGAGAGAGAGAGAGAGGGGGGGGGGGGAAGAGAAGAGAGAGGAAAAGAAAAGATAGCGAGAGAGAGAGGAGTAAGCGAAAGAGAATGGGAGAGATATAGCGAATAAGAATTTTTAAAAATGAGAGTGCGAATGAGAAAGAGAAAATAAAAAAGTAAGAGGAAGATAAAGTGAAACAGAGAGACATCTCAGCATGAGAGAATGAAAAGAAAACGAAGACGATTGAAACAGAGAGGAGAATACGTGCGACCAGGCTGCCCCAGTTTATTTTTTTAATATAAAAACGGTAATCATACTGATGATAATATTAATATAATATCGATCAGGGAACTTTGAATATTTGGATAACCTGTTCCATCGACCACAACGCCCCCCCCCCCCCCCGCTCTCTCCCTCCCTGTCTAATCCTTCGGCAAACAAGACCAGAAGACATGAACGGAAGTAAAAAAACGAAGGAGGAGGAGGCGGAGAAGGGAGGAGGAGGAGAAGGGAGGAGGAGGTGGTGGGAGGAAGAGGAGGAGGTGGTGGGAGGAAGAGGAGGAGGAGGAGGAGGAGGAGGAGGAGGAGGAGGAGGAGGAGGAGGGATGAGGACGTGGACGAGGTGGAGGAGGGAGAAGAGAAGGAAGAGGAGGAGGGAGAAGAGAAGGAGGAAGAAGAGGGGGAGGGGAGGAGGAGGAAGAGGAGGCGGAGGAGGAGGAGAAGAGAAAGAGGAAACAGAGAAAAAGAAAGCGGAGAAAAAAGTAATTGTAGTAGAATAATAATAAGAAAAACGACAACGACCGTAGCAACAACCTCCGCCCGTCCCCACTCCGAGGCTCAGCAACGTTGGGACAAATGGCTACCGCGGTACCGAACCAGCCGGCGGATTCCGAGGATGCCCGTCAATCGGAAACAAACCTCCCAAGGCCGAGGCATGAACTGGCCGGCTCCTGGGTCGATAGCCGTGGATAGAGCGCTGCAGTTCAAATGCACAACGAGGCAACGGCAGAGCATGTTGATCAAGAAGGCCGCTTATCCGGACCATCTTGGGCAACTGACACCAGGAATGCGTCAGCAACAACGTCCGCATATTACGCTGCATATACAGTAATGATGGTGACTGTCTTCATGATAATCGTAATACTAACGTGTTATCACCATCACCGCCATCCTCTATTGTGTCCTTGGGTAAAAGAAGCACCAAAGGAATTTATTTCATTGTTTCTAGAAAAGGAATGAATGAGAATGGATATCTTCATAATACAAGAGATGTAAATGTAGAATCGAGACCGGTCAAATACATCTCTTGTATTGTGAAGATATCCATTCTCATTCATACCTTTTCTACATTTGTCAACATGAATACGGTTCATTATTCATTTTCCAGGAATAGATTTATAAATCCGGGCACCGCATCGTACCCCGCAAACCCGACCCCCCCCACCGGACCCTAACTCTCCCTAATCGACACCGCCCACCGAAACACCCTCGACAAACCCAGAGGCAGAAATGTGCGATTCTCGTCAGCCGGGGCCTTCCCACAGGACATCTTGGCAACAGATTACTTTAAGCCTTTCCTGGCCAGTTGCCTGTTTGTCACCTACCAGCAACCTCACCAGGAGTCCTTAAAAGTAGTCGTTTTCTTACAGTGGCAAGCGGCTCCTGCGGACAGTACGCCCAGGCGAGGGCTCCAAAATTACTATTCCTCGTGCTAACATCATCAAAATTCACCTTCACCAACACGGCGCCTACACATCTTTCGTGATGCCTGCGTGTGCGTAAACAGGTTTTACGACTTGCTCTTAAACTCTCCTCCTTCATGTAAACTAGGGCTGCTTATCCTCATTATATCTCTATATATCTGTGCTCCCCCTGCTCGTTCGCCAAGCCTGCCGGAGCTGCCCTGGGTGAGTCAGCTGCTCCGTCGGACTGCACTGCCCAGCGACGGGGCCTTCCCTTCCCGCCGCTCTGCACCGTCGCTACCACACCGTCCGAGCCCCCACTACACTCGGCCATGGAATGTACTTCGCATTGTCCCCCCGCACCGTATCTACACTTCAGTCTCCCTTGCAATTCATTGATATGCAGCGAACGTGCGGCGTGATGCGCAGAGCAGCTCTCTCCAAGGCCAACGGAGCAAGCGAGCAAAGACATACAAAATAAACAGCGAAACTGAAAATAGGATGCATGGAACTCATTACCTCCCCCCCCCCTTCCCCGTCGCCGTTTCTCGCCCTCTCTCTCTCGTTCCCTTTTCTTCTTCCTTATCATTCTCCTCCACTTCTACTTATCTCCTTCTTTTGCATACTTGCACTTCTCGTTTAATTAGTAGTCGTATTTTTGCTATATGATTCTATCGTTACTCACATTCTGCATCAAGCTCTCTCTCTCCTACTCGAGCGTGGACTTCATGGGATTGTCTTTACTTCCATAAAGCAAAACAAAATATTTCAAGGCCTTATCTGTCAGTTCAACAGCCTTTCCCTCCCACATGATAATGAAAACGCGCGCGCTTGTATATGTGTATGTGCGTGTGCGTTTGTGTGTGCATGTGTACGTTAGTTTATTCATGTGTAATTCCCTTCATTCAGTTTTCCTTTACTTATTAAGAGACAGCGAAATGAACGCGGCAACATTCCCCGCAACGCTCACCATCCCCGGCAACGTTCAAGGGAAACTGCACCGCCTATACGAGTGCTTCCAGGTAAAAAGTTATCGATTGATTACGGCGAAAAGAGAAGTATTAAACACGGCTCACCTGCTCCGCCGCCGAGTCTGTTATCCAGTGACAACACCTGTCAACTCTACATCTTTTTTGGTTTAGCATAAATTAGCAATAGCGAACGTTTATTCTGCGCCATGCAATGCACATTTTACTACAAATGTGAAGCACCCATCCTGTGAACAAAGGAAAAGAAATGCTATGAAACAGGAACACAGGGTGCATGATAAACCCCCATTCTTCCCGCCCTGCTGCAACGCCCGCTGTCGGCCTTGCACCATTTCTTCTCTTCCTCTGGTCTTACACCTTTA
>NC_091555.1:7951853-7954353 GCF_042767895.1 Penaeus vannamei | reverse complement strand
AATCTGATATACAACGACAATCATAATAAAATTACCCCGAGCTCTTCCTTTGGGATACGCAGCTGCTCGTAACTAATATTGGCTTCAATTTCCTTCAGATATCATGTCAAAGTCGGTGTAATATCCTCTGTCCCCCACTACTTTTTTCCACTTTTTTTCTCAGCTTTCTTTCCTTTCCTTCCTTCGTGAAAATCAGGAGGGACGCGATGCTCTACATAATGCGGTAATTTCCTGTGCGACATAACTGTTTGTGATTTTATTATTATTTTTTTTATTTATTTATTTATTTTTTTTGCTACTTCTCGGGCATTAGCATTCTCTACTCCTGTCTTTCTGTCGACTTCCCAACCTGTTCGCAACCTTTCGAACATACAACATACATGCATCCTCTTAGGCCATACACTTATACAGCGCCAGGAAGACAAATTCGAAAGTTTTTTTTTTTTTTTTTTTTTACTCTACTGCAAAATCAATATGGCACCCTCAGATATTTCCCTAAGTCGACCAAGCAAATGCTCCTGGTAAGACGTACAACCCTGACCATACCGTAAATGGGCAGTAAAACAAAACATACCCGTGTTTTATTACGCGAGAAACCACAGCATTACTCTCGGCCAAACATTTTACCTCCGCTTGAAGTACTGGTTTATACATGCACGTTTAGCCGTTTCGCACAGTCCTGGAACACTGTTCTTTTTATCGCTCTTATCTCCCCACTCCCCCATTCCCCGCAACTGAACTCTTCCTCGATAAATGATACTGTTGCAAAGTACATACTCTGACCTGAATTCGCATGCAACAGCTCGACCATGCACGAAAAACACGACGATAAACCACACATTTTCCCAAGGCAATCGGAGCTTCCGATCAGTCCGTCGCAGACAAGACATGGACAGGCTCTTTTGTCAACAAGATTGCAAGGCTTTCCGTTGCACGCTCTAATGGTGTCCCTCCTCCCCCTCCCCGCTCCCCTTGCCGCCCACTCCCCACTCATTAGCCCCCTCTCCCCCACCCCCGTCTCTTTCATGTTAATACCAACTTTGCGAACAGTTCTTGAAAGGACAGAATGTGGTTGAGTGTGGTAGAGAGAGAAGAGGGAATAAAGGAGTGAGGGGGAGGGGGAGAGAGGGATAGAAGATAGAAAGAGGATGGAGGAGGATGTTAGTGGGATGGATGGAGGGAGAGGAAATAGGGATGATGATGGATGGAGGGAGGGAGGTAGAGGAGGGAGAGAGAGACGGGGAGAGAGAGAGAGAGAGCAGGTGCGTGTGGTAGAGAGACAAGAGGGAAAGAGGGAGAGGGAATAAAGGAGAAGGAGGGGAGGGGAGAGAGAGGGGACATGAAAGAGGGGGGAGGGGTAGGGGGGGAGGGGAGGGGGGACGAGGGTATAGGGGGAGGGGGGAAGAAAGGGGGAGAAAAAAAAAAAAAAAAAAAAAAAAAAAAAAAAAAAAAAAAAAAAAAAAAAAAAAAAAAAAAAAAAAAAAAAAAAAAAAAAAAAAAAAAAAAAAAAAAGGAAAAAAAAACAAAGGGGCCTGGATGGGCAAAGGGGAAAAAAAAACGAAAGGAAATCCAGGGGCCACGCAAACAAGAGCCGCGGAAAATTGGTTTCGTAACTCAGGGGAAAGACGAAAAGGGGAAAGAAACACACGCAAATGAGGGGCGGGAAAAGAGGGTTGGGGGGAAAGAGGGGAGGGAAAGGGACAAAGGGACTCGAAAGGAAAGGAGGGGGGAGAGAAGAGGAAAGGGTGGGGGAGGGGGAAACCCCGGCTTTGGCGTGGGGAAAATTTGGCCTCCTGAAAAAAGGAAAATAAATGAAAGGCCTCGTGCCCCGGGGCCCCCCAAAAACGGGGGGGCGGGCCCCCCGCCCGCGGTCTGGGGCCCGTAACCGCCGGGGGGGAAAAACGTAAATATTTTTTAAAAGGGGTTTCCCATTCCCCAAATTTAAACCCCGGGGGTTTTTGCTTTCCCCCTCATTACTTTGCTCTGCTCTTAATGCTACTTCTCAAAGCCATAGCTACTCCGCTAACTACTGCTAAGCAACTAAAACGATTATATTTATATCTAAAGCGATATACTACAACCAGTAATACTATCTCCGACTATTACCCTTTACAACATGACTCCATGACAAGCTGCATAAAAGCACCTGACAAAAAAAGGGTTTGAAATAGTGTGTAAAAAAAACCACCAGAGTCATTACCTCCCGAAAATCAGCGGAAAAAAATTTCTTTTTAAAAAAATGGAACATACGCATACAGTTTGACCATTTTGTAGTCATTTACTCAAATTCATATTTTACACTCGTCCTTTACCCCTTTAAAAATTTTTTAAACATTAAAATAATAATTTTTATAATAAACATAAAAAGGAATTATCATAATAATATAAACCGAATTCTAAACCAAACTAAAGAAAAAGACATACAATAACATAAAACTTATGAGAGAGATAAGATCTCTCAATTCAATCCAATACATTTTTTTTCAACATTCTGCAGTTC
>NC_091555.1:7940420-7951353 GCF_042767895.1 Penaeus vannamei | reverse complement strand
ATTAGGGCTGGAAGCTCAAGGAGGCAAACACCGACGTGGGACCAAAGGCCACTTTGTAGCGCAGTATTGGACTTGGTTGCGAATCCTATTCACCCCGCCCCCCCGCCACTACAGCCTCCCCTCCTTTCCCCCTCCCTCCTCGCCCCCCTCCCCCACCGAAAAAATATCGCTGCGACAGAACAGCGCGCTTTGTAATTCTACTTCTTACTCAATGGAAACAGTAAACGAGTCGCACCGGGCGGCGGTACAAAGGGCGAAGCGGAGGAGACGCTAAGAGAGAGAGAGAGAGAGAGAGAGAGAGAGACCGAGGAAAAAGGGGAGTGTGGGGGCGGATGGGATGGACAGAGAGACGGAGGGCACGAGATAAGAGAGGAGAGAGAAAAGAGGGAAACAAAAGAAAAAGAAAAAGAAAAGAGAGAGAGAGAGAGAGAGAGAGAGAGAGAGAGAGAGAGAGAGAGAGAGAGAGAGAGAGAGAGAGAGAGAGAGAGAGAGAGAGAGAGAGAAAAAGAGAGAGAGAGAGAGAAAAGAGAGAAAGAGAGAGAGAGAGAGAGCGAAAGAGAGAGAGAGAGAGAGAGAGAGAGAGAGAGAGAGAGAGAGAGAGAGAGAGAGAGAGAGAGAGAGAGAGAGAGAGAGAGAGAGAGAGAGAGAGAGAGAGAGAGAGAGAGACACAGAGAGAGACACAGAGAGAGACAGAGAGAAAGACACAGAGAGAGAGAGAGAGAGAGCCAGCCAGCCAGCCCGCCAGCCACTTTGCATCTCCATCTCCCCGACACTTAGCACCTCATACCTACCGCTGCCACTTATCTCGAGACGATAATGATCCCGACAATGCACACACCTACTTAAGCACGTAACGGTTCAAGCATGTATTACGCAGAAAGAGCGACAAAAAGGGACCAAAGAAAACTAGCGCCGCGACCAAAGGCGTGACTCAACCCAGACATTACTGGAAGAGGCGGCATTGCGTTGAGAACAAACCCAGAGTCACATCTTGCGAACATCACGGACTAAATATTTAGATCGCATGTTGCAAACATCAATTAATAATTCTCTTGTGTTTCATATGGTTTGAAGTTTAAAAACATCTACATAATGCTAAAAAATGAAACATAGGACACGCATCTGCCACTATGCTGAATTTGCAAACAAATAAGAAAATAAATTGCCAAAAGCTAAATTTGCAAATGAGGAGGCGACGGGAGCATATATATTAGGTGGATCGATATATATATATATATATATATATATATATATATATATATATATATATATATATGTATATATGTATATATGTATATATGTATATATGTATATATGTATATATGTATATATATATATATATATATATATATATATATATATATATATATATATATATATATATATATATATATGAGAGAGCGAGAGAGAGAGAGAGAGAGAGAGAGAGAGAGAGAGAGAGAGAGAGAGAGAGAGAGAGAGAGAGAGAGAGAGAAACCCAGAGAGAGAGAGAGAGAGAGAAAGCCAGAGAGAGAGAGAGAGAAACACAGAGAGAGAGAGAGAGAAACGCAGAGAGAGAGAGAGAAGCCAGAGAGAGAGAGAGAAGCCAGAGAGAGAGAGAAAAGCCAGAGAGAGAGAGAGAGAGAAGCCAGAGAGAGAGAGAGAAGCCAGAGAGAGAGAGAGAGCCCAGAGAGAGAGAAAGCCAGAGAGAGAGAGAGAGAGAGAGAGAGAGAGAGAGAGAGAGAGAGAGAGAGAGAGAGAGAGAGAGAGAGAGAGAGAGAGAGAGAGAGAGAGAGAGAGAGAGAGAATCAATAGGGAAAAGAAGAGAAGAGTGTAGACAGGAAAGGAGAGAAAGGCAGGGGAGCAAGGGAGAGGAGAAGTGAAGAGAGAACAGACACTAGCAGCCCTTATTACATCCAGCATGCAAGAGCAGCCCCAGTTCAAAATGCTGTGCGCTTACAAAGACCCTCGACATTTTCTGTAGTCATCCGAGCTAGGGTCACACTAGTCTTCTCTTTCTCGTCCAAGTCAGGTCAGCTGACCAATCAAAAGCTGTAGTGTAGCTGGCCAGGCTTCGGTGAGGCTGTCTAGCGATCCCAGTACGGAGACTATTGTCTCTAACGTTTTTGGCATCGAACGAAAATCTCTCCCATCGAATGAATACACACAATGAATATCCACCAAAGTTCACGAACTGCAACTAACATCAACCGGATCGCGCATTAAATAAAATAAAAAATATATGAAAAAAACAACAACTAGACAGAGGAAATACAAATAAACACATCCACAAAATCAAGCAGCATTCAACAAAATAAACAGCGAAATGAGGGATGAAAACGGGACAGCCGCAAAGTACACAAAGTCCCGTTAATAATCTTGTCGCTTTTCGCCCCGTGGTTTATTTTCAGCGTCCTGCCATAGCACCGCTAGCAGGGGCCAAGACCCAAGCTACTCGAGTGCTACGGAGATCTCTTGGTCACACACACACACACACACACACACACACACACACACACACACACACACACACACACACACACACACACACAGAGAGAGAGAGAGAGAGAGAGAGAGAGAGAGAGAGAGAGAGAGAGAGAGAGAGAGAGAGAGAGAGAGAAAGAAAGAAAGAAAGAAAGAAAGAAAGAAAGAAAGAAAGAAAGAAAGAAAGAAAGAAAGAAAAAGAAAGAAAGGAGGACAGAAAGAGAAAGCAAGGAAGAAAGAAAGAGAAAGAAAGGGAGAAAGAGAGAAAGAGAGAAAGAAAGAGATAATAAAAAAAACATCATGCAATCTGACGCCTACACTAAGACCACCCATTTACTTTTATCAGGGCTTGTGCGTGCATCTAGGCCTAAATCTCACACGAAATCCGTCACACGTCCTCCTTCAATCCTAAACTCAATCCCCCCCCCCCCCCCCCCCCAGTTGATAGTCTCGGGTTGATGTGCATACGAGCTCACTTCCTCCTTTCACACTATCTCTTCATGCTCGTCCAGTTGGCAACACTGATGCCAAACTCGGACGGGGAGGGGAGGGAGGGAGGGAGGGAGGAATTGAGGGAGGGGAGGGGAGGGGACGATAGGACACTAAAATAAACACTGTGTAGCGAAAGTGATCGAAAGAAAGTCGGGGGGAAAATGTACAAAGAGCAACTCGGGACAGAAAATCGCTCGGCAACTCGCGAGCACACAAATGGTGATACGGAGAATAAAGCTGGCGGAATAAAGTCAAGAGGGTCGGAAATAACTTTACAGCCGTTGCCATTTACTTCCAGCAACGTGAAGAAGAGGCATGGAGGGAGGGAAGGAGGGAGGGAGCGAGGGGGGATTGGCTGGAGGGGGTGAGAGCGAGAAAGAAAGGAGAGAGTAGAGAGAGACAGGAGACAGGAGAGAGTAGAGAGAGAGAAAGGAGAGAGGAGAAATAAGAGAGAGAAAGATAAAGGAGAGAGAGAGGGAGAGAGAGAGAAGAGAGAGAGAGAGAGAGAGAGAGAGAGAGAGAGAGAGAGAGAGAGAGAGAGAGAGAGAGAGAGAGAGAGAGAGAGAGAGAGAGAGAGCGAAAGACGTAAAGGCAAAACCGAGAATGAAAGCAAACAACAGAAAGAGGTAGAGGGGGATAGAAAGAGAAAGAGAAAGAAAAAGAGAGAGGATTAAACTACTGGCGCAACAACAGTACCCATAGCGGCCGACTCCGGTTTTCGGCACGCACCTGATGTTGTCAGAGTAGCCAAGGACATGGCCCTCCTTCCCTCCTTCCCCCCTCCCTCCCTGCCCTCTCATCCCTACCTCTCTCTCTCCCAAACCATTTCTACTTACCAGTGTGATCGTCTCTGCGCTAATTCTAACCCAACCGCAGGTTCTCGAAGGTTCTCTCGACGCGTGCCCTCTTTACAGCGGATGGCTGGTATACCCCGGGCTCTCTCGCGAGATTTTTGTGCATGGAGGGAGAGAGGGAGGGAGAAGGAGAAAGAGAAAGAGAAAGAGAAAGAGAAAGAGAAAGAGAAAGAGAAAGAGAAAGAGAGAGAGAAAAAGACAGAGAAAAAAGAGAAAGAAATAGACATTGAGAAGGAAAGAGACAGAAAGAAAGAAAGAAAGAAAGAGGGAGACAGAGAGAAAGGGGGAAAGAGAGATAGAAAGAGGGAGAAAGAGATAAAGAAAGAAGAACGAGGAATAGATAGATTGTGAGGGAGAGGGAAGGAGGGGGAAAGAGGGGGAAAGAGGGGTGAGGGAGTTAGGGAGGGAGAAATAGAGAAAGAGAGAGAGAAAGAGAGAAGAGAAGAGAGAGAGGGAGAAAGAGAGACAGACAGACAGAGAAAGAGTCCCACAGACGAAACATTCTACACCTTCGGAATTCGTCGTCCTAAACTCTACTACATTCCCACTGCAATACATCTTTATTCTGAAACTAACACGAGACCCTTTAATTTCTCCCATCCTAATTACCCTATCACCTTACCACCCACCTCGCCGGTTCACCAACATCAACATAGGCCCCCGACCCGCTAAAACAAACAAACAAATAAATAAAAAAAAGCCCACTAATCATATTACGGGACCAACCCTAGCCTAGGCCCTAAAGCAATTACGCCCTGCCATCCCCCTCGTAACATCATTAATAATAGCTCCATCAAAACTCGCGCCTATTAATTAAGTACGAGAAGCTGGCAACGCAAGAGGCAAAGTGAGACAAATACCCCGGCCTTTAAACAACGCGGGCCGAGGCTGTGACGGAAGGAACGGGCTTCTTGGCTTCTTGAAACGCATACGGTCGAGGAACAATAATAAAAGAGCACTGACACACACACACGCAATTATGTGATTTCCACTGTCGCTGCAACTCATCTCGTTCGCCCCTTTATAGGCCTATATTCCTTACGTCATTTACTCTCGTTCTTTATTCGTTTCTTTGCTCCCTCCCTCTCACTCTTCCTCTTATTTTCTCCTCGAACCCCCTCTTTCTTCTTCTCTATCTTCTTCTTCTTCTTCTTCTTCTTCTCTCTTCTTCTTCTCTCTTCTTTCTTTCTTCTTCTTTCTTTCTTCTTCTTTCTTTCTTCTCTCTCTTGTGTGTGTGTGTGTGTGTGTGTGTGTGTGTGTGTGTGTGTGTGTGTGTGTGTGTGTGTGTGTGTGCGTACGTGCGTGTGTGCGCCTTTTTCGTCAATTACCCAGATAATCAACCGTGTGAGTGACAGATCAATGATCACAGGATGACGACTGTTCTAACAAGACCGCCTTTCTTCCTTGATTACGCGTCACCACTCGGACTGGCCAAAGCGCCAAACACAACATACGTATTTTGTATCACTGAAAAGCGCCAATAAATCTCAACCCCCCCCCCCCCCAACACCCCCAAAAGAAGTTGCAACCACTACCCGCCCCATTCCATCGCCCAGTCCCACCAACAAAGAGAGAGAGAGAGAGAGAGAGAGAGAGAGAGAGAGAGAGAGAGAGAGAGAGAGAGAGAGAGAGAGAGAGAGAGAGAGAGAGAGAGAGAGAGATAGAGAGAGAGAGAGAGAGAGAGAGAGAGAGAGAGAGAGAGAGAGAGAGAGAGAGAGAGAGAGAGAGAGAGAGAGAGAGAGAGACAGACAGACAGAGAGAAAGAAAGACACACCCCGCCCCCTCCCCCACTCCGACCCCCAATCACAAATAAAAGAAGATATTCCCAATCGAGCTTTTCAACGCAACACGCAACTTCCTGGCTCCACAGCAAGGCGAGGGGCAAGTCTCCCTCCTTTAAGCCATCCTTCCGTTCTGGGAAATGTCGAATGGGAGTCGATTGCGGAGACCATTGCCCCGCGTGCTCGCGCCTGAGGATTATCCGACGAGATCCGGTGAAGGTCGGGCTTATAAAGAGGGAGGAAAAGTTCACAATACCGGGATTATCCTTGTAATTGCTTACAAACAGAGCCACACAAATACGAACATACACTCGTATGTATAAACAAAAACACACAAGTTAAATCACTCTCAGACACAATCTATAACTGACTCTATGTATATACATAAATACATTATACATACATACGTACAAATACACATGCACACACATCTATACATGTATATACGTATATATGTATATGTATATGTGTATATATATATACATATATATACATATAGATAGACAAATAGATATCTATATATTTTTACACGTGTGTGTGTGCGTGTGTGTGTATGTGTGTGTGTATCTGTGTATGTATGTGTATGCATGTATGTATACGTGTATATATGTGTGTGTGTATGTGTGTAAGTATGCATGTGTGTAAGTATGCATGTGTGTATGTATGCATGTGTGTATGTATGTATGTATATATGCATGCATGTGAATGTGAGAGTATATGTGTATACATTAATACATTATACATACATATATACATACACATACACACACAATCACACGTGCACACATATCTATACATGTATACACACACACACACACACACACACACACACACACACACACACACACACACACACACACACACACACACACACACACACACACACACACACACACACACTCCCATATATACATAACACCATATGCGCCACCGTTGACGAGGCAACTCTCTCTTAACAACAATCTAGCGCCCCCCCCTCCCCTCCCCCGACCCTCTGCCTGCCTGTGCCTGAGAGCAGCATCCGGTATATTCTCTCAATTAGCGGCCATACGAGCAACTTGGCCGTGCAGGGTACGCGGGGAGCGAGCTTCCTTTCGGGGGAATCTGGACGCCCTTCTCCTCGAGCCGGGCCTTGGGCGCGGACTCCGGGAACGAGACACTTGGTTCGTAGCTATCTCGTACGCAGTTGGTTATTACAAAAGGAACTACGGGACATTCCTCGCCCTTTGACTACGAAACGGACGACTAATTTTACCCACAAAAGTAAAAAGAGATAGAGAGAGAGAAAAAAAACTTACTAGACAAATGTATAATCTACTTTACTTCATCTCCTTTTTTATCACACAAAGGAGAAGATAATCCCCGAACAAGTATACTTACAGCGAGCGCAAGTTGGGTAAGTACTTCCTCATTTCACTAAACTATGTAAACATATGAACGTTACGCCTGGCCAACTCACATAAAAGAACAGTAAGTGGTTATCAAAGGGGAAACACAGGGGCAAGAAAGTGGCATTACTTCCACGCGTGTCTACACTCTCGGACGTTTTATTACAACGCGCGCCAATACTTACACCTTAGAAAATAAAAGTAAAAATAAATTCCATTTGCGCCGTAATAGACATTCTAATAAAAAAAATCCCGACTCTACACTGTCACGTATATATATTCTTGTAAAGTCTGAAATAATATAATTCACTACGAACATTTTCTCAACACAAAAATCAAAACAAAGTTCAAATGACAAAACGCTGTTCCATGTGATATTAACAAGAAAAAAAAAGAGAGTAGAGGTTTTGCCTCCCAAAATATGTGTGCAATAAAGCCCATGCATTTCGGGCAATATTTGACACCCTTCATAAACAGCCTATAAAACAAAAATGAGATACCGTTTTACCCTGCCAGGTCAATGGCTCTCTCGTTGCCTCGCCTTATATCTGCTTACATAAACATGGGATCAAAAGGGAAAGAGGAGAGGGTAAGAGTTGAGAGGGAGTGGGAGAGGGAGGGAGAGAGGGAGAGGGAGGAAGAGGCGGTGAGTGAGAGAGAGAGAGAGAGAGAGAGAGAGAGAGAGAGAGAGAGGGAGGGAGAGAGAGAGAGAGAGAGAGAGAGAGAGAGAGAGAGAGAGAGAGAGAGAGAGAGAAATGTAAAAGCGAAAGAGAGAGAGAGAGAGAGAGAGAGAGAGAGAGAGAGAGAGAGAGAGAGAGAGAGAGAGAGAGAGAGAGAGAGAGAGAGAGAGAGGGAGGGAGGGAGGGAGGGAGGGAGGGAGGGAGGGAGGGAGGGAGGAGAGAGAGAGAGAGAGAGAGAGAGAGAGAGAGAGAGAGAGAGAGAGAGAGAGAGAGAGAGAGAGAGAGAGAGAGGGGGAGGGAGGGGAGGGAGGGAGGGAGGGAGGGAGGGGAGGAGAGAGAGAGAGAGAGAGAGAGAGAGAGAGAGAGAGAGAGAGAGAGAGAGAGAGAGAGAGAGAGAGAGAGAGAGAGAGAGAGAGAGAGAGGGGGAGGGGGGGAGAGGGAGAGGGAGAGGGAGGGAGAGAGAGAGAGGGAGGGAGAGAGAGAGAGGGAGGGAGAGAAAGAGGGAGAGGGAGAGAAAGAGGGAGAGGGAGAGAGAGAGAGAGCGAGAGGGAGAGAGAGAGAGAGAGAGAGAGAGAGAGAGAGAGAGAGAGAGAGAGAGAGAGAGAGAGAGAGAGAGAGAGAGAGAGAGAGAGAGAGAGAGAGAGATAAATAGAGTGAAAGAATGAGTGAGTGAGTGAATGAGTAAATGAGTAAATGAGTAATTGAGTGAGTGAGTGTGTGGTTGTGAGATGGAAAATAAACCCCGACAGCCGTTCCACTGGTCCGCGCGCACGAGAATTCCCCAAGGCGTACATTGTTCTCCCCCCCTCCCCCCCTACTCCCCCGCATACCAACACGGCGTGTGTGCCCTTATCCGGCTCCTGAAAGTGCACATGGCCGCCCTGCCGCAACACCTCGGGCGTCCCACGGCCTATTCCACCGCGCCTCCTCCCCGCCGCCGCCCCCACGCCCTTCGAACTGTCGCTTCTTTTCCCCTTTCGCAGACGAGGCAATTTCCGACGGTACGCCGCCCCTGCCCCTGTAATAGCCTACCTGCGCCGATGCTGATGGAGGGCGCAGGAGCAAAGCGAAGATCCCGAGAAACAAGATGAAATGAGATAAACAGAAGCGAAGGTAGACATGCGCACACATACAAACCCACAGGCAGACAGACAGAAAGACAGACACAAACATGCGCACACATACAAACCCGCAGGCAGACAGACAGAGAGTGTCAGAAGGACAGACACAAACACACACACAAACAGAAACAGACACACACATACACTGTAACCCTGAAACATCTATATCGTATTACTACATTCTACATATTTATATAATCTTACATGTTTATCACATACGTATCTTCACACATACATATACATATGCATATACGCCTGACCTCTGCTTCACCTGTTTATTTCTCCAAACTACACTAGACATTCCATGCATGTTGTGTTGTTTATCCCTTCCGCAAGAGCTATGTATTGATGAAACGCTTGCTTGTTCGTCACCGGTTGTCACGTGACTCAGAGTGATCCTAAGACCACTGTATAGGAGTAACGCCTCGCACCAAGGAGCAGCCGCACTCCGACATTACTGTTCATTAAAAGGAGTCAAGACATCTTGGTTGTCTACCTTAAACCCTAAGCTCGCCATCCACCATACACATTCGGGCTCTTACATACACGCGCGCACCATAAAAAGTATAAGCCTAATGAGCCTAAAGTGTATGGTTTCCCGTTAACAACAACAACAAAAAACAATTACATGAGAGAAAACGATTAAAATGCCTTTTCACAAGTAATCAAGTATAAAAAAAACGAAAAAATAATAAATAAAAAGTAAGGAAGGATCCCATACCACTTTTTTTACGGACCACCGACACTTCCTCTCTCTCCCTCTTCGTTCTCCTCCTATCCCTCCCCTAACCCCTCTCCTCCCCGCCCTCCCTCCGAATCCATTACTGACGGACACAAAACCCAATTTCATTTGTCGCGACCACAGTTCCCCGGCCGCGGGCGCACACGGGCACCAGCGTCGGTAATAACCCTGAGAAAATAATACGATTCCATCCTCCATTTCCTCCCCCCCTCCCCCCTCCCCCCTCACCCCACCTCTCCCCGCTCTCTCTTCGAGTCCCCTTCAGCTCCTCTCCACCGCAACCGGCCCCTACTAAATACTTCGTCCCGATATAAAAAGTCCAATATTTGACATTTAACCGGAGGGAGAGAGAGAGAGAGAGAGAGAGAGAGAGAGAGAGAGAGAGAGAGAGAGAGAGAGAGAGAGAGAGAGAGAGAGAGAGAGAGAGAGAGAGAGGGGTAGTTAGGGGTGAGGGGGTGGGAGAGGAAGAGGAAGAGGAAGAGGAAGAGGAAGAGAGAGGGAGAGGGAGAGGGAGAGGGGGAGGGAGAGGGAGAGGGAAAGGGGGAGGGAGAGGGAAAGGGGGAGGGAGAGAGAGAAAGGGAGTGAGAGGAGGAGAAGGAGAAGGGAGAGAGAGAAAGAGGAGCACACACACACACACACACACACACACACACACACACACACACACACACACACACACACACACACACACACACACACACACAAAGAATAAATAAAAAGGACGGTTGTCATGACCCTAATCCAGCACTGGCTTCACGCGCGCGTTTCTTTCTTCATTACCGGTCCTCCTGCCACTCCTCCCATCCAGCCTCCAGATACATAATGGAAGGCGAATGCGAGCGCCCTGGCCCGGCCAAATGACAGCCGGGCGTCTCGGCTTCTCGACTCGCGCAGCAGGGCAACATTTCCTGCAGGAGAATCGGGGAAAAATTACCCGACGACTGAGCACAAAGGTCACGGATGGGGATGAGAGATCAGCTGGGCCAGGCAGGCAGCAGCAAGCAAACGATTTCATCATGTATGCTACTAATCTATCTGTCTTTCTATTTGTGTGTCTATCTGTCTGTCTGTCTATCTGTCTGTCTGTGTGTCTGTCTCTGTCTGTTTTCTCTGCCCCCACACTGCAATGATCCCTTTCTCCCTCAATCTCTATCACTCCCCTGCTCTCCCCTTCTCCATCTCCCTCCCCTCCCTCTCTCCCTCTGCCTCTACCTAAGTTACCTCATTCTTTTGAGATGTAATCCTTCGTCTCAATAAACGTGTCAAAGTTGAAGTCAAAAGTCTCTTATACGTGAGTATTTGCATATCCCCGGTGCGAACTGATGCCCTGCCCTGTACGAGCCAACGTAGAGGCATAGAGAGGAGAAGAGTGAAAAGGAACGAAGCGGAGGAGGTAATAGAAAAAAAGGGGG
>NC_091555.1:7915420-7925420 GCF_042767895.1 Penaeus vannamei | reverse complement strand
AAGAAGAAGAAGGAGGAAGAGAAAGAAGAAGAAGAAGGAGGAGGAGGAGGAAGAGAAAGAAGATGAAGATGATCCCAAGCTCACTCCCAGCGTGCATGATCCTCTCCGTGCCCCGACCTCCCACCCCTAACCCCCACTGCCCTTCCCCAAAGCCACCTGCAGCCGCGCCGACCCGTGTTTTTCGTGTTGTCTCCTTTCCCCCCTTTGGACGCGCCGCCGAACCCGATCCACAATGACTGAGCGAGCGACCATTTTGCCTCAGGAGCGCCTCCGAAGCTCCGCCGCGTGATTAACAGCTCCCGCCGGTAATGCGGACATTCAGCAGCATCATTGAGGGATATAATTACCTCCCTGTGATTAATGCCGTCAGCAACCTTGACACTGGATGGGGCGAGGGGGAGGAGGGGGAGGAGGGGGAGGAGGGGGAGAACAACGTCACTGCAAGCACTCGGTGACGAAGATGGGGAAGGAGCAAGGAACAAGGAGAGGAGGAGGAGGAGGAAAAGGAGGAAAAGGAGGAGGAGAAAGCAAGGAAATGAGATGGTAATAATAAGGATAATGAAGAAAAGGGAAGATAGAGAATCACGGAAATAATTAAGATAAATATAACTAAAACAACAAAATGAGGATATAAACAAATAAAATGAGCAAACTGCACTACTTAGAAAAAAAAACTGACATCACTGAAGAAAAAACACTACCACCATCGCTATCAGCATCACCATTACTTTTATCATCGTCACCATCATCATCATCTGTATCATCACCATCACCGCGAAGAGCGAGAGATGAAAAAGGCGCGAAGAGAGCACGAAGGAGCGACACGACGAGGGCAAAGGACTATGGGACGAGTTGATAAGGCTTAGGACGTGACGGACCTACTAAGGCCAAGCGCCTCCATGATAACGCTATCTGGAGGACGACCTCGCGTAGGGGAGAACCGGGCCGAGCTTGCGTCTATTACGCGGTGTGGCGGCATCAACATGCGAAGGGAAGGTGGGAGGGAGGGAGGGAGGGGGAGACGGCCAAAATGCAGAGGGAAAAAAGGCAAGAAATTTTAAGCAACAACTAAGCAAGAAAATGCTCAAGAAGCAAATAATAAATCGATAAAATAAGAAACAAGAGCGAAACACGGGGATTCAAGTGACACCTAACCCTGGCCCTAATTACTCACAAACGCCACAGAAGCGCAATACAGCGCCATTTAAGCAACAATCACCAGCGCAAGCAACCGCCACTCGCAAGCAGACCCCCCCCCCCCCGCAGGCCAAAAACCGCCACCGACCGCCAGCCCCGACCTGAGTTTCCAGCCTCTTATCTCTGTCGGCCGACTTTCCCACCGCTATTAAATCTCTTCAAACCCCCAGTCAATGGGAGCAGATAGCTTGCGGTTCGGTGTGTTAACGTAATTTAATTTGACGCTGGTAATTCTATCAAACCTTCCGCCCCCCCTCCTCCTCCTCTCCTCCCTCTCCCTCCCTGTCTCCCCCCTCGCCTCGCCTCCCTTGCACCCCTCGCCCTCCTTCCCTTCCCCGCCTCCCCTCACAATCTCCTCACTCCTCTCCCTTTCCACATCTCTCTTCACCCTTCCTGCACATCGCCGCGCCCCCAACCTCCGCGTACCTCCATTCGAGGCCATTTCCAGCGTCCTTTGCAACTATTAATAAATCTACCAAAATAAAAAGAAAAAAATGCAAAAAAAGAAGAAAAAATAGATAGATAGGTCAATCATCTAACTTCATCAGATGATCAGGAACTGCATAAAACACTACGGGATATTGAAACTGTCAACATGCAAGAAAAATGTTGAAAAAGAAAAAAGGGAAAAAAGTACAGTTGATTGATTGAATTCCGCACGACTATTACCGAACTAAGTTGTTGTTTTTTTTTACTGGGTTTTTATTTTACTATCAGCTATTTATGTTTTTCATTTATTTATTTATTTTAAACAAATATGGAATTAAAGCCTCTTCTTAATTTCTACTCCTACCGAACAAGCCCCTTGTGGTATAACTGAATCAAAGGCTTTTTAAACTGACTGTAAATCGGCTATTTTTACAATAATGATATCCCCCCCTCCCTCCCTCCCTCCCTCCCTCCCTCCCTCCCTCTCTCTCTCTCTCTCTCTCTCTCTCTCTCTCTCTCTCTCTCTCTCTCTCTCTCTCTTATTTTTTACTATAACCGAATTAAAACTTTCTTTAAATGTCAATCTTTATTACCGACTCAGATCCTTCGAATAAAATTCCAAAACCGAAGCCATTTTAACTACTCCCGTATCAAAGCCTTTTTACAACCAACCAGTTTTTAAAGGCCTCTAACTGCTACCATATTAAAAGCTTTTTCATAATTATAAAAAAATCTTACCGACTTAAAACCTCATTAACGACTACCATCCCTCATTCATAATGTTGCTGAAGAAAGGCCTTCATTTAAATATCAATCCAAGCCTTTTTTTTTGCAATATTACTTGGCTGCAGCTATCTACTGTCCCCTTCTATCACCCAATCACTGGCGCAGAGGGAGAGGAAGGAAGGGAAGCTCAGAGATAACCGGGAAATTGAGGGGAAGCGGGAGAGTGAGAATAAAAATGAAGGGGTATTAAAAAGAGGTGAAATGAAGAGAGAACGAGGAGACACGCGGAGATGGAACGAAAGAGAGGAACAGACATCAGGAAAAAATGAGGATGAGAGAGAGAGAGAGAGAGAGATGGAGAGAGAGAGAGAGAGAGAGAGAGAGAGAGAGAGAGAGAGAGAGAGAGAGAGAGAGAGAGAGAGAGAGAGAGAGAGAGAGAGAGAGAGAGAGAGAGAGAGATGGGGCGAGAGGGAGAGACAGAGAGATGGGGAGAGAGGGAGAGACAGATGGGGGGGGAGAGAGAGAGAGAGAGAGAGAGAGAGAGAGAGAGAGAGAGAGAGAGAGAGAGAGAGAGAGAGAGAGAGAGAGAGAGAGAGAGAGAGAGAGAGAGAGAGAGAGAGAGAGAGAGAGAGAGAGAGAGAGAGAGAGAGAGAGAGAGAGGAGAGAGAGAGAGAGAGAGAGAGGAGAGAGAGAGGGAGAGAGAGGGAGAGAGAGAGAGAGAGGGAGAGAGAGAGAGAGAGAGAGAGAGAGAGAGAGAGAGAGAGAGAGAGAGAGAGAGAGAGAGAGAGAGAGAGAGAGAGAGAGAGAGAGAGAGAGAGAGAGAGAGAGAGTGTGTGTTTGTACGAGCTTTATTTAGCCATCTGACTTGTCTTGCCAGCGAATTTTTGTGTATGCATCTGCTCTTCGCCTTTTCCTTCTATTTCTTTAACTTCTCGTTTTATGCAGTAAAAAACATCGCCAATGCTGTTGGATTGAGAACATAAATTTGTTTTTAAGAAGCCGTTCCGAGCGATGACAACGCCATTTCCGTAACATTATTTTCACCCTCCTCCCTGGCCCGTTCCTCTTGATCTTCTACCTCCCCGTCCTCCACCTCTCTCTCTCTCTTCTGCTCTTACCTCCATCTACATTTCCCCCACCTCTCCTCTCCTCTTATCTTTTCTCTTCTCTCCTCCCCTCTCTTCTGTTCTCCCTTCCCTTCTCCTCTCTCTTTCCTGTTCTCTCTCCTCCTTCTCTTTTCTCCCTCCTCTCTTCCTCTTTCTCTCCCTCCCCCTCTCCTCTTTCTCTCCCCTTCCGCCTCCTCCCTCCCCCCATCCCTCTCCTGTTCCCCCCACCCCTCTCCTCTTTTCTCCCCTCCCCTCTCCTCTTTTCTCTTCTTTTCTCTCCTCTTCTCCCATCTCTTTCTCTTTCCCTCTCCTCTCTTTCTTTCGGTGAAATCCATCATTCCTCCTACTTGTCACTACGCCAACTTGGGAGTACAAGAAAATGGAAAGAAAAGAAAGAATGGCCGAGAGAGAAAAAATAGCTTCCCGGTCACAATGCGCGATTCGACTTTAACCGGTCAATAGTTTTTTCTTATATATCGTTCTTCCACCGGGCAGGGCAAACACAGAGCCACTTAGGAGACAAAAACGCATTTTTTTCTAAGGAAATTAAGACGTGTATCGCTTGTGTTTCTAGATTCGCTGGGTTATGCATTTTATCTTTGCAACGCACACACAAACGACTCTGTATGATTGTGCTTGCGTGTGTGAAATACGCAGGCACGCACAAATACACTAGTGTATACACAATGCATATACATATATATACATACATACATATATATATATATATATATATATATATATATATATATATATATATGTGTGTGTGTGTGTGTGTGTGTGTGTGTGTGTGTGTGTGTGTGTGTGTGTGTGTGTGTGTGTGTGTGTGTGTGTGTGTGTGTATACATACATCTACAAACACACACATGTATATACTTGATCATGTTTGATCAAGTACAGAAACAGCAGATCAGGAAATGAAGCAGCGGAGCCCCGCTCACAGGGTCATGCGCCATCCGGCACTTTTCACGTGTCGAGACCATGGACACCCGCTGCTGGAGTATCGACGTAACACACTCGTGACCACCCATGCTTATGCTGACACAGAGCGAGGGCAAAAGGAAAAGAGATGGAGAAGGAGAGAGAGGGAGAGGGAGGGAGAGGGAGGGAGGGGGAGGGGAGAGGGAGGGAGGGAGGAGAGGAGGGAGAGGGAGAGGGAGAGGGAAAGGGAGAGGGAAAGGGAGAGGAGAGGAGAGGGAGAGGGAGAGGGAGGGAGGGAGAGGGAGGGAGGGGGAGGGAGGGGGAGGGGGAGAGGGATGGAGAGGAGGGAGGGAGGGAGAGGAGGGAGGGAGAGAGAGAGAGAGAGAGAGAGAGAGAGAGGAGAGAGAGAGAGAGAGAGAGAGAGAGAGAGAGAGAGAGAGAGAGGGAGAGAGAGAGAGAGAGAAAGGGAAAGAGAGAGAAAAAATAAACATTATGAGGAATTCCAGCATTATTTGCAAAAGTACCACAATAAAAGAACTTTGCAATTCCCATTTCATGCAATTCTTTGAAAGTGTTATGATAATACAGAAGTGTTGCCACATTTTCCTCGTTCTGTTATAATACAGGCATAAGAAATACATTCAACTGAAGTAAAAAAAAAAAAAAAGTATGAAGCAAAATTACGCTCGCACGCAAATAAGCATCCGGACACACACAAAAACACAAACCCGTGCCTCGCTACTGGGTGCGTTACCACCTCCCCACCATCTGTCCCCCATCTGTCTCAGTAACTCTCTTTGCCTCTGTGCGTCTGACTGACTGTCTGGGGTATCATTCCTTATCCCCACAATCTAAGAAAGGCCATGACAGTCCGCTTGACAATCAAAAAAAGCCTTAGTTAATGCACTTGTGGCGTGTAGTGAAGATTGAAACATACGCCGTAGAGTTTATCACCGCCAAGCCCCTTTCAACATCACTGTTCACACCACTCCGTTACAACGCGTGAAAAATGCACCTTGAGACGTAAGTGTAATCGATTTCTGGTGCTGATAAATAACTTTCCATTCTCATTCGCATTCGCATTCTCAATCTATCAATCTCTCTCTTTTTCTCTCTCCTTTCCTCCTCCTCTTCTTTCTTCCTCTCCTTTCCTCCACCTCTCCTTCCCTCCTCCTATTCTTCCTTCCCTCCCTCCTCTCTTTCCCTCCTTTCCTCTTCTCCTCTTCTCCTTCTCTCCTTCCTTCCTTCCCTGTCTCCCTTCCTGAAATCACTTCATTACTCAATTAACAAAAAATATTGAAAAGAAATCTCGTCTTTTCGAATGAATGAATGAATGAATGAATGAATGAATGAATGAATGGACCAGCAAACAAACAAACAAACAAAAATGAGCAAGGAACAACTCTAGGTGGATTTCTGCCAACAACCTTGGGGAGGACGAGCGGGGGGACAGACAGGCGAGAATCAATATTCTTCCCCTGCATTGGCAGCGTGGTATAAAAATAAGCAAAGTTGCGAACTTGAAGAGTAAGCATATAATTGGCGTGAGAAGCAGGAAGGAAAGGAAGGAAGGAGCGAGGGAGGGAGGGAGCGAAGGAAAAAGGAAAAAGTAAGAAAGCGTAAATGGGAGAGAGAGAGAGAGAGAGAAAGAAAGAGAGAGAGAGAGAGACGAGGAAGGGAACGGGAGAGAGGGAAAGAGGGAGGGAAGGTGGGAGAGCATAAAGGAAAAAGGAAATAAAGTGAATGTGTGTGTGAGCGCGAGCGAGCGAGAGAGAGAGAGAGAGAGAGAGAGAGAAAGTGAGAGAGAGAGTGAGAGAGAGTGAGAGAGAGTGAGAGAGAGTGAGAGAGAGAGAGAGAGAGAGAGAGAGAGAGAGAGAGAGAGAGAGAGAGAGAGAGAGAGAGAGAGAGAGAGAGAGAGAGAGAGAGAGAGAGAGAGTGAGAGTGAGAGTGAGAGTGAGAGTGAGAGAGAGAGAGAGAGAGAGAGAGAGAGAGAGAGAGAGAGAGAGAGAGAGAGAGAGAGAGAGAGAGAATAATTCAGCCATCGTATGTATGCGTGCGTGTATATGTGTGTGTGTGTGTGGGGGGGGGGGGTGCCGCTACTCCGTATAATCATGAGACTGAGGCCCGTAAAACCTTTAAAAAGTGTACATCCATGCGTGAAGGGGGAACTACAGAGGAGTGGCAGGAGTGAGCACGGGGTAGAAGTAGACGGAGGTGGTAAGGGAGCGGGAGGAAGAGGAGGAGGAGGTGGAGGTGGAGGTGGAGGTGGAGGAGAAGGGGGAGGAGTAGGGGAGGAAGGGGCGGAAGGGGAAGGGAGGAAGGGGAGCGGAAGGGGAAGTAAGCGGGAGGAGGAGGAAGAAGATATCTAGGAAGATGAGCACATAGGAGGAGGAGGAAGAAGATAATGAGAAGGAAGTGGAAGGGGAGGAACACAGGAGGAGGCGGAGCAGGAAGGGAATGGAAGGAGGAGGAGTAGGAGGAGGAGTAGGAGGTGGAAGCGGAGGAAGGAGAGGAGGAGGAGGAGGAGGAGGAGGAGGAGGAGGAGAAGGAAGAGGAGAGGAGAAGGAGGAAGAGGAGAGGAGAGGAGGAAAAGGAAGAAGGGGGAGGAAGAGGAGAAGGAAGCTGTATGAAAGGCCAGAGGTTAGATTGATGAAGAACTCCCCCGATTCGTGATGATTAAAGCTGAGTACATGAAGGCTGTCGCTATCGGCTCACGGACACGCCGACGATTCTACCCTGAGGCGGACGGAGGCGGTAAGGGCCAGCGACCACCATGCAGCGGAGGAGGAGGAGGAGGAGGAGGAGGAGGAGGAGGAGGAGGAGGAGGAGGAGGGGGAGGAGGAGGAGGAGGAGGAGGAGGAGGGGGGGGAGAGTAGGAAGACGAGAAGGGGGAAGAGGTCAGGGGAAGGAAGATCAGGAGAGGAAGGGAGGTGGAAAAGGAAGAGGGGGAAGGGCGAGGAGGGAGGAGTGGGAAGAGGAGGAGGAGGAGGAGGGAGAGACAGTGGGAGAGGACGAATGAGAGAGTGAGAAGGTGGCAGAAGGGCGGAAGTGGGAGAGGACGAATGAGAGAGTGAGAAGGTGGGAGAAGGGCGGAAGTAGGAGAGGTGGAGGAGGATGGAAAAGGGGGGTTGGGAGGGGCGACGAGGGAGGAATAGAAGAGAGCGAGGTGGGAGAAGGGGGGAGAGGCATGAAAGAAGGAGGATCAGGAGGGAGGACGAGGGAGAGGGGTAGGAGGAAAGAGAACGAGGGGGACGGGGAGACGTAAGGGTAAGAGTGATGGAAAATGAAGAGGGAAAAGAGAGGGAGAGGGAGGGAGAAGCAGAGGGGAAGCAAAGAAGACGGATGTAGGAAAGGGAAAATGATGATAAGATGGATATGGCAATGGCAGAGAAAGGTGGGGAGGATATGGAGGGATGAGCATGGAAAGACGTGGAAGAAAGAGAGGCAACGTAGGGCACGGCGAGAATGCTGACGATGCAAAATAAAATGAAGCTGAAGATAGAAGGAGGTTGAGGACGACGGTGCAGGCGGCGGAGGAAGGGCTAAGGGACACCTAAGGGGAAAGGGCAACCGCCTTAAAGCACACGGGCGCACGTTAAAGCAACACCTACGAATGCTGATGCCGGGCAACGCGGCGTGGTGTGCCTACGTGCGTGCGTGCGTGCGTTCTCCCTCCGCGCTCCCGCAAAAGACGGGTCTCCTCCCGAACGTGACAATCACGCCGCGCCGTAACTTCTACAACCGCGCCAGACTCCTCACCCCGGCCGACACAAAGGGCGGTGACTAACAGTTTCTTTCTACACATCACGAGGCATGGCGCGGCGCGGCTGAATGGGGCGACGCCTTATGAAACCTCGCCTGAGACGTTACGCTATTCTTCAGTCCACGCCGTCCTATTCTCCTCACACATCCGACGACTGGGACTTCGCCATCAAGCAAGATTATAATCCGCGGCACGGAGGGACACTTGCGCTCGCCCCCGCGCCCAATAAGGCGACCGCGCGAAACCTGCCTTATCACAGACACTGGTAACGCACAATGACCCCAAGTCCAGACATACAAAAGCAGGAGGGACGCAACTATTGCACAGCATCCTATTGATTAAATCATAACCCGCGCGTCTCGTCCAGGGATAGAACCTTAAAACTCGCGCTCCTGTGTTGCGCGACAAACACCCTCCTGCCATACAGTGACCCTCGCACCGCAAATAACCTTTTACCACGCAATAACTCTCACACTTTGGGATAACCCTTGCACTATGGAGCGCCCGCGCCCAGCCGTAATTACACCCTTTTACATTGGATTTGGGTCACGAAATGCCGTCTCTCGATTTATTGTATTGGGAATTTCAAAATATAAAAAAGGCCGCCGCTTAATGAAGAAGTGAAAATGGAGTCCGCTCTTACGATAACGCGAGAAGCCAATCATGCAGATCATAATTTCTATTGAACTCGGACGCCCGCCTGCATTTTCCTTTATTTACAAAGCTGAATCAAAAGCACTCTCGACGCTCAATAAAAATCCTTCGATAGAGCGAGATCAAAACCAGCACATGCTGCGAAATGAATGTTGAAAACGCCATGTGCCCTACTTTGCTGCTATGATGTTAACATTCCACTTTTTGTTACTTCCTTGCAATAAACAAGGTAACCCTATAAGAAGAACAGTATCAGTAACAAAAACCCAACCATTTCTAATAAAGAAATCCATCAACGTAATATATAGACACCTAAACACTCATTACAGCCTCTCTCGCCTCTGTCGATGCACAACAAAAAATTACCTCAATCAACCAGAACCGAGCTTTCCGGGGCGAACATTCAAGGTTATCGAGTGACCTAAATTACCCTCGGCCGCCCCTGACTGGCCGCGAAAAAACCTTCACTGCAAAGGGAACGGGAGGGGGGGGCAGGGGGGGTGAGGGGGGCCGTGTACTCCAGCCATGCCTTGCCCAAACCCTGCACTCGGGCGAGCGCAAGCCGGGGAAAAAAACGAAGAGAGAAAAATCGACACAAAAGGCAGCCTCCCGCAAAAAGGAACAATTTCCTCGACAGACGGCGAGTGAATACACGATTTTGGAAACCGGAACGGGGATGCAGCTCATAAAATCAGAAGACGAACCGGCGGGCACAATATCATCGGGCAGAGGGAAGGGCGATGGTGGCATCCTGCACTGTTAGACTGGGAGCCGGCCGAGGAAAAACAAGTATATGAGGCGCGCGAGGGATAATGAGTGGACCCTGGTAACACTAAACGAGAGGGCTATCGATCAGGGTAATAACGCGTACGAGTTGAAGAGACGAAACAAAGTGGAAATAACTGACGCATGAAGGCTGAGGGGAAACGGGACGGGTTTAATATGTGACACAATAAATAAAAAAAATCTTTTCGCAGAACGGGAGAGATTTATACAGAGAAAGACACACAAAAGTTTCCTACTTCAGCAGAAGTGTTTAATTGGCAACGCGTGCCGCGATCCGCAGGAGATGAAAACGGGAAAACAACTAAAGGTGTGGATAGTAACTGCTGGAACTGCCACGTGTAAAACTATGAAGAACCGACGAGTCCCGAGTTTTCCTAAAAGCCTGCCTCCAAAACGGTTTCGGGATGCGCGTGACTAC
>NC_091555.1:7902920-7905420 GCF_042767895.1 Penaeus vannamei | reverse complement strand
AGAGAGAAGAGAGAGAAAAAGAGAGAGAGAGAGAGAGAGAGAGAGAGAGAGAGAGAGAGAGCGGAACTGAGCAAGAGATTAAGAGTGTATGCTCGCAAACGCGCGTGTGTGTGAATAAGTGAGTGAGTGGGCGAGATGCTGGGCAAGCAAATATTTGCTTGTCTCAATGCACGTAAGAAAAGAAAGAACGATAAAAAAATAAAAATCGCACTGTCTCCAAACCATCTAAAAAGAGCTACGACAACCATCAAAGGAGAAAAATAAAACAAAAACACAACAACAAACCGCATTCCCCTAAAATCCCTCCTTGACAAGGAGCCTCAAGCCTCTCCATCTCGCCCTCGCCCATCGAACAAAATGCTCTCCACTTCCTTCGAGTAGCCCTAATAAAGGCAAATCTCGCACGGCGCCACCCCCACCCCGAGGACTACCTAAGTGGTACCCTCTCCCTTGCCCCCTCACTCCACAAATCCCTCTCCTGCCCCCCTCAACAGGCAAACCATGCCCCCGTCACTCCACAGATACCCCCTACCCCTTGCCCCTCACTCTACAGGTACCCCCTACCCCATGCCCCTCATACCACAGGTACCCCCTACCCCCTGCCCCCCCCCCCCACGGTACTCCCTACCCCATGCCCCTCACACCACATGAACCCCCTACCCCCCAGCACAGACGCCCCACACCCCTGCCCCGGGGAAAATATAATTATCCCGGGTGAGCTAGCTGCCGGCCCTTTATTCTGCCGCGCGCTCTCGTACCAGGCGCGAAGCCACTGTGGCGAACTGACACACCTATCTTCCTTCAACTTATTTTTCCTCCTGCGAAGTAAAATGTGTCTATACCGCCATTCCACGACTACAAATACTGCCTTAATCCCCATTATGCTCAATATCAATATTATCGTCATCATAATCACCATCGCATTACCGTCATTATTGCCGCTCGAGCCTGTGGCACACTAAGTATGTCTACGAGTTCAATAGAGGGAGGAAGGTAGAGGGGGGGGGGGGAAGGGAGGAGTGCGCTAATGAGGCGTAACGGTTTGCAAACACTAAAGACTATTAGCAAATATTTGGGTTCGCTACGTGAAAACATAACACAAGGGACGGAGACGAGCCAAAATGCGGGAGAGGGAGAGGGGGAGAAGAGGAAAGTGAAGAGAAATGCCGGATGAGAGGGAGATAGCGGGAGCGGATGGGGGTGGGGCGCATGAGGAGGGAAGCAAGGAGAGCGTGAGGGGGGAAAAGGGGAGAGGAAAGGAAAGGGTAGGAGAGGGGATGAAAGGAGGGGAGGAGGGAGGAGATGAGAGGAGGGAAGGAGAGATGAGAGGAGGGAAGGAGAGATGAGAGGAGGGAAGGAGAGATGAGAGGGGAGGGAAGGAGAGGAGATGAGAGGGGAGGGAGGGGAGGGAGGGGAGGGGAGGAGATGAGAGGGGAGGGGAGGAGAGAGGACGATAGGGGAGGAGAGGAGAGGAGGGGAGAAGAGAAGATAAGAGGAAGAGGAGAGGAGAGGAAGAGAGAAGATGAGAGGAGGGGAGGGGATGAGAGGTGGGGAGGGGATGAGAGGTGGGAAGGGGAGATAGGAGGTAAAGCGAGGGGAGGTGAGGGGAGGGACGAATGGAGGAAGAGGAAGAGAAAGATGCAAAAGGAAGTTAAAGGAGGAGGGAAAAGAAAATGGCTAAGGCGAAGTAAAGGTGAAGGAAAAAGGCAACGGGAGGAAAGGAAGGAAAGGAACGAATGGAGGAAAGAAAGGGAGAAGGAGAGGAAAAGGGATGGAGAAGGAGGGAGAAAGAGAAAGAGAGAGAAAGAGAGAGAAAGAGAGAGAAAGAGAAAAAAGAAAAGAAAAAGGGAGAGAGGGAGAAAGAGAGACCGAAGGAAAGACAGCCAACAAAGGATGCAACCAACAAAAAAGACAAACTCCGAATGTCTTGGAACGAGCCCCAAAGGTTGAAAAAAGAAGAAGAAACGCGTAGGCAAGAGTAGGAGGAAGGCAGACAAAAGAAATAAAAAAATAAAGAAGGAACAATGGCGTAGTGGAGAATGATAGAGCTAGTTGGGAAAGCGGAGAAAGATTGAGTATTGGCGGAGAATGTAGATTCCGCGATAGGGAGAGGTGGGGGGGGGGGGGGAGATCAACTATTCAATCAAATAAAAGATGATGGAGAAAATCAGAAAATAGTTGGCTATCACTAGAATGACGATGGAACAGCGAAAACAAAATAAATAGTATAATTCCCATAACGACAATAGGCCTACCTTGAAAACAGGCGGGCAACGCAAACCTCCACTGTTAATTTCAATTTCCCCTTCTCTCTGCCTAACAAACCTGCTCGTATATCCCAAAAATCGTCCTTAACCTACCCCAAGAAATTACAGATATCTACCCTCAACAACATATACCCCCAAAATCTACTCTTTACCATATATAATTTAATTCTAACCACCTAATCAACCCGAAATTCTACTCATAATCTTCCCCCATCCGTCTAGATCTATCCACT
>NC_091555.1:7892920-7895420 GCF_042767895.1 Penaeus vannamei | reverse complement strand
GGGGACGCGAGAAGATGACGTGGAGGAGGGGAGAAGATAAAGTGAGGGAAGAGGAAGACGAAGTGGAAGAAGGGAGAACACAGAGTGGGGGGAAAGGAGAACAGGGAGTGGAGGAAGGGAGACGAGGAAGAGAGAAGTAGTGGAGACATGGTGGAGAACTGGTGGACGGAAGAAGTGGAGGAAGAGAAAATCGAAAGTATTACGAAAAAGGAAAAGGAACAGTGGAGGTAGAGATGAGGAAGTGGAGAAAGAGGGAAGAAGAATAAGGAAGACGAAAAAGAAAAAAATCGAAAAAGAGGCAAGATAAAAGAGAATCGAAAGTGAAAGGGGGTTAAGGGCAGAAAATACAGTGGGAAAGGGAGAGCGGAAAAGGTAAACAGATATTCAAATAGACCGAAAAGCAAGGGAGAAGAGAGGTGAAGAGGATGGAGAAAAAAGGGGAGGCGAGACGGAGAGTGAATAAAGACGATGTGGGAGGAGGAAGACAGAAGGCAGGCAGCTGGGAGTGGCAGCGGAGTGGGAAGAAGACGGAATATATAAGACGCGTGGGAGGTAGGAGAGACCAGGAAAAGAAACAAAAAAGAAATGGAAAAAAGACGGCATAGACAAAATAATAATAATAATATACCGCGAAAAAAAGGAATAGGAATAGAAAACGCAGTACCAATATGAAAAGCAGTCTTGACGTTTCGAGTAACACCAGACTCCTCATCAGACGATAAAACCGAGGAGGAGAATTAGTACGACTCGAAGCGTCAGGATTTAACGTCCCCTTCATATCGCTGCCTTGTATCCATCCATCCCTGCACAAACGTTACCCTGCTTATCTAGCCCTGTTCATCACTGACACATTCACCCACTATTTCCCATCCTTCTCCCAGTCATCGTCCACGTGTTCCTCACCCTTATCTAAACGTAAAAAAGAAACAAAAACAATTAATAGACCTTAAGTTCAAGAGAGGGCGAGACACAACAGAAAGGAGGAGGGAAACGAAAGGGCAAAGGTCGTCGCGACTGAGAAAAAGGGGAAAGGGATATAGAGGCGCGTGTGTGTGTTTTATGGTCACCTTTTTTTTAATGAATAAAATACGAGTGCTGTAGGTAAGAGAGGGAGGGGGAAGGGTGGAGAGAGGAAAAGGGGCGGGGGTGATTGGGAGGGATAAAAAGGGCAAGGGATAGGAAAGGAGACAGAGAGGGAGGGGAAGGAATGAACGGAGAGAAAACGGGGAGGGAAGGGAGAAGGGCCTGAGAAGACCGGAGAGAGAGGGAGGGAAGATGAACGGAGAGATAGAAAGGGGAGGATGAGGGGAAAACAGGAAAGGAAAGAGAAAGAGGAGGAGAGGGATGAGGGATGTAGGAAAGGGGGAAGTGAGGACGGAATGGAATAAAGAACGGAGGATGCGAAATAAGGGAGGAAACGGGAAGAATAGAGGTGAAGAGGGTAAAGATGAAGCGAAGGGATGGACAACGGAAGGGAGGACGGGTGAAGGGAAGAGAGGCAAGACCGAAAGGAAGGAGGGGAACGAAGAAGGAATATTTGTAAGGTGAACACTGTATACAGCCAAAAACAAGGAAAAAACATCGGCACTGAAGACTGACGACGAAACTAAAAATGAAACAAAGAATAACTACAAAAATAACGACCTACAACACAGCCATACGCATCAGCCTGCGCCCGAATGGAGTTTCTTCAAGGGCCAATAATTCTGATATGAAACATAGGCCTTACTGCTATCGAAAGGTCTGTCATGTTTGTTTATGTAGCCCCGTAGCGCCTCCCGCACTTCGACGGCAGTCAAGCCCCAGCGAGGGATAAGAAGAGAACGGAATGACAAGAAAAAATGAACAATAAATCTGACGAAAAAAACAAAACAAAAACAGAAATGAATGATGATAAACAAGAAAATAATACATTAAACCAAAAATAAATGACAACATATAAAAAAGAAAGGAAAAGAAACCAACAATAAAGAAAAAAACACACCCGAATAGAAACGCAACTGAAAAAAAAGAAACTTGGATCAAATATTAAAAAAACAATAAGTGAAATGGCACAAAATCGGCCGCCACACAACGCCCTCCGGACCTCAAGGACGACCCGGCGCCGCGACGACTTCTTGCCCGGGCTTTCCTCCTCAGCTGACACGTGACGTCGCTCGCCGGGCCCGCGTGTCTGCTTCAGCCCCGCTTTACGAATTCTGAGCGCGAGGCTGAGTACCTGACGGCGTGTGAATGATGGATAATATATTCCGGCCGCCGGTTTTACAGCAAGAAGCCTGGATGTGAAGCATATTTCAGAAACCTCGTCTTCGCAAATAATAATAATGAAAAAAAAAAGACGAAAGCGGGGTGACGGGGAGAATAATAATATTCGAGAATCTCCGAGAACGAGCCGAAAGTTGGCCGAAGCGGATATGAAATCGGCGGCGGGGATGGGATTCGCTCGCCGAAGACGGTGATGCGTTTCGTCAAAGTAAAGAAAGAAATCAATAAAAAAATA
>NC_091555.1:7877920-7880420 GCF_042767895.1 Penaeus vannamei | reverse complement strand
CTCTCCTCACCTCCTTTCCCGGATTCCACCCTTCCCCCCCCTCCTCCTCACCTCCTTCCTGATTCCCCCCCTCCCCTCCTCCCCCTCCTCCCTTTCCCGATTCCCTTCCTCCCCCTCTCCTCACCTCCTTTCCTGATATTCCCCCCCCTTCCCTCCCCCTCTCCTCACCTCCTTTCCCGATTCCCCCCTTCCTCCCCCTCTCCTCGCCTCCTTTCCCGGATTCCCCCTTCCCCTCCTCCCCTCTCCTCGCCTCCTCTCCCGGATTCCCCCTTCCCCTCCCCCTCTCCTCACCTCCTTTCCTGATTCCCCCCCTTCCCCTCCCTCTCTCCTCACCTCCTTTCCCGGATTCCCCTTCCTCCCCCCCTCTCCTCGCCTCCTTTCCCGGATTCCCCCTTCCCCTCCCCCTCTCCTCGCCTCCTTTCCTGATTCCCCCTTCCCCTCCCCCTCCTCCTCGCCTCCTTTCCCGGATTCCCCCCTTCCTCCCCCTCTCCCTCGCCTCCTTTCCTGGATTCCCCCCTTCCCCTCCCCCTCTCCTCGCCTCCTTTCCCGGATTCCCCCACTTCCCCTCCCCCTCTCCTCACCTCCTTTCCCGATTCCACCCCTTCCTCTCCCCCTCTCCTCACCTCCTTTCCTGGATTCCCCCTTCCCCTTCCTTCCCCCCTCTCCTCACCTCCTTTCCTGGATTCCCCCTTCCCTCCCCTCTCCTCGCCTCCTTTCCCGGATTCCCCCTTCCCCTTCCCCTCTCCTCGCCTCCTTTCCCGGATTCCCCCCTTCCTCCCCCTCCTCCTCGCCCCTCCTTTCTCCTGACCTCCTTTCCTTCCTTCCCCTCCCTCTCCTCACCTCCTTTCCCGGATTCCCCCCCTTCCCCTTCCACTCCCCCCCTCTCCTCACCTCCTTTCCCCGGCCGAAAATCGCAATAAAATCAATGCATGCAACAAAATCCAAAGGTGCATGACAGCGATTCCGAATACATGCGGCAGATACATTCACACATGGGCAAGGGGGTGGGGGTGGGGGGGTATGGGGGTGTGTGGGCTGGAGCGGCGTCAGAGGGATGAGGGTGAGGGCGAGGGTTGGGGGTGGGGGTGGGGGTGGGGTAAGTGGGTAGGGGAGGAGAGTGGGGATAATCCATCAGCATCGGGTAAATATCCTGCAAATGACATGCGTTGCGCAACTTATGAGATGGCATGAAGTAAGGTTTATATGTAAGAGGAATATTCAAACGTAAAAATGTGGAAATGAGTGACATCGCTGTGCATCACTTTTGGGGAAACACACACACACACACACACACACACACACACACACACACACACACACACACACACACACACACACACACGTAGGGAAAGAGAGGGAGAGGGGCCTGAGCGAGAGGAGAGAGAGAGGAGAGAGAGAGGGGGGGGGAGGGAGGAAGGGAAAGGGAGGGAGAAGGCGAGTGAGAAAGTGAGTGGGAGGGAGAAAGAATGAGAGAGGGAGTATGAAAGAGAGAGAGAGAGAGAGAGAGAGGGAGAGAGAGAGAGAGAGAGAGAGAGAGAGAGAGAGAGAGAGAGAGAGAGAGAGAGAGAGAGAGAGAGTGAGTGTGAAAGGGAGAGAGTGAGAGAGGGAGTGTGACAGGGAGAGAGATGGAGAAAGACGAAGAGAGAGGGTGGGAAGGGGGAGGAGGCAAATCACCTCCATGTATCGTGAACTCACCCCCTCCCCTCTGGAGAGGCCGAATCATCTAAACGCTATACATTTTTTTCCCCATAAACGAATATTGATTTTAAAAATGATGAATGTCGAGATTTCTGTTCGAGAATAGAGTCCATTTGATTCTACAGACGTCAACAGTCTTTACAATTTTCTCTAGGCCAGGTATCATCACCGCCATTTGTATCCCCCCACCATCCCCATGCCCCCCCCCCCTCCCCTCACTCCTCGGCGTCGGGATGCTTCGGGACTAATTATCCCGGGCAGAAATTGGGGGAAAGGGAGAAGAATTTGGGGGAGGAGGAGGAGGAGGAGAGGGGGAGTAGCAGAGGAGGAGAGGAAGAAGAGAGGGAGAGGAGAGAAGAGGGAGAGGGAAAGGAGGAGGAGAAACCAGGTAGAGGAGGAAAAACGAAGATGAAGAAAAAGAGTTTGAAAAGAAGAAATAGAAAGGACGAGAAGGGCGAGGAGGAAAGGGAAATGAAAGAAAGGGACGAGGAAGAGAAAGAGAAGGTGACACCGAGAGGCGAGGTACAGAGTGCATTCCCGGAATGCTGTGACCCACATTGGGCGCACGGTGTGTGTGTATACTCGTACTTTCACATTCATTTGTGGTCGTCGTCTCGAAGGAGGAATTTTATCTGCCACAATGCCAGGACTTTAAAGTGGGCGGCCCAGGGGAAGGCCTGCGCCGCGTCTGTAGGATTGCCACCTGTCACCGCCTGCCGCTCCCTATTTGCGTGCCCCGGCTCAGCGGCGGGTCGGCTCGCCCTCCGTCGGCCTTCATTTCCACGTCAGGAGGGGGCAGAGA
>NC_091555.1:7857920-7860420 GCF_042767895.1 Penaeus vannamei | reverse complement strand
GGTGCCTTCTTACACAAAACCCTATATCTCATAGGCTAATTTGTTTATTCTTATGAAATTTCACTGTTGTCATTTTAGGCTTTGCTTTGGACCGCTCAGGTATTATCAAATTACTGCATCTAGACTACAAATATGACACAAACATTTAATCAGGAAAAATCCCTTATCAAAAATTAAACTAATCACACTCGGGAGATCGACATGATGTATTACCTCCTTTCAGACCTTTGTTCTATTAGTCTACTAATTAAGAATTCAATAGAAGTTACAAAATAATGAAACTATAAGTACAGTCTGTGTGGAAATTAAAAACATAAAATATCTATGCATTCTAAACTCACAACCCAGGTAATGGTCAAAGATTAATAATAAAATCTTTGCAACCACCTGTTAATTCAAGATCTCCTTATCTTGTTCATAGGGCAACATATATATATATATATATATATATATATATATATATATATATATATATATATATATATATATATATATAACAATTGAGCTGATTTAAGTGGACATTAAATTATTAAAAGATCACATTATATTGATTAAACAAAACTCAGTGATAGCCAATAATTTATGAGCGCTGACAATATACCATCTCATGACCTTTGAATCTTCTTTATTCCATTATTGAAAGATGGGATCATACTCATTTTCCAATTTCTTACCCCTTCTAATTGTTGAAATAGTAGGAAAAAATAACATTCACTTCTGTTTATTACACAATAAAACAATGTGAGAATATACAGCCAGAAATCTTTCAATATAAGCAAAATGACAGCAGTGATTCAAATTCTCTACAAAATTAACCACAGGCAATTATTCTATGCTATCTCTTTTTAAAGAAAGGAAAACATCTCCAAACACAATCAAAATCAAATCAATGTAAAATCAAATGATACTCTACAAAATGTTGAAGATCAAACAGAAGAATGAACTATAATATATGCAAAAGGTACTAGTTCTGTTAGATATTTCTGAACAGCATGTAAGTAACCTCCAGTATTATGAAATGTGTGCAGCTAAATTGCTGAATCAATCTTAGAATAAAAGCAATATAAATATAAACAAATATTATGTCATCTTAAACAAAATGATTAAAATAAATGTATATATAACCATCTCATTCTACTTTTGTAACAACTTAACTAAACTTTGCAAAAAGAAGTAAATAGTCAGCAGCTCAATATAAATCTGCAAGGTTGCATTTATAACATTACTTCACTTCCCACACATAAAGGTAAACTTAGCATCTAGATGCCAACCTTTGACTACTTTAAGTGTTATTTCCATTAGGTAAGGTTAAAGGTTGCTGTAAAGATCAGGGTGGTTATATTCCTATGTATTTCATCGGTTAAAAAAATAGCAAATATGAGAATAGGAACAATCTAACAAACCCTCCACTACAAAATAACATCAAAATATTCCAATCTATATACAAATATGCAAAAACACAAGCATATGTAGATGCAAATGTACACTCACACAGACACACACACACACACACAAACATGAGGAGCACATGCATGCACATTCACAAACTTACTAAAATACACATATACAGACGTGTTCATACACATATAGGCTAACATGCACACACTCACACACCTGGCATCTCAAACATCATACACCTTGCCTGAAAAAAATAAAATTAAATAAAAATGAATTAGTTCAGTTTGTATAAAATCCCCCAAACTCTCCTTCAAATTTTGGATGAAGCTCATTCTGTACAAAAAGTGGTACAAACTAAACACATTAACTAAACAAATTAAGAAAGAAAAAAGCTTCTTTAATTCTACTGAGATAAACCCACAAAACTCAAATCACACATGCAAAGTATAAAAAGGTGTGCATATTCCCTCCATTCTTGAACATGAATCTGAATCCTTGAACAAAAATCTTAAGACCTTGATAGAAAAAAAATGAATTTGTACTTTACTTTCTTTTTATTCACTGGCTGACCAAACATTTATAATTGTAAGTCTTAGTTCATGTGTAAAATGAACAACTAAATATCTACACATTAATGTATCTATTCATTCATACATCTATTTCATACCTCCTAACTATAACATCTAGCTAAAAATACACAGGCATACATACATACACTCTGACTTACTGACACTCAATCTGATATATACATTTCTACCCATAAGCAAAATAAAACACTGAGGTTCTAAAAACAAAGAAAAAAAGAAAAAGAAAACATCTGTGTTTCTTATCCGTTTCTAAGTACACTTGTCGAAGTCAGTCTACTATCTAATCATTGTGACTTGGTATTTATATAGAATGCACACAAAGCAGATAGCCTGTTCAAGTTCAGATTTTAATAGATATAATGATATGCATACAAGAGGAACCATTTATGATGACATCTGAGAGGTTCCAATGCCCTTGACATAATATAATCCTTTTCAGAGAATAATGAAGACAGACAGACAGACACATAATTGGTTAAATTTATAATGACTGAATCACACATGATACATATAAT
>NC_091555.1:7832920-7845420 GCF_042767895.1 Penaeus vannamei | reverse complement strand
TAAATCTACAAAGGATTACAATCAGGGTTACAGTAATTAATAAGCGTATGGAGTGAATACCGTGATGTATACTGAGACACTTTTCATTTGTGACATAAGGTGCGCAAATTGGAAATAAGGGATATACCTAACAGTGAAATGATTAGAACAACCCATCTTTTTCTGAGTCCCTTGCCATGTTGACACTGCAAATGAAAACATTACTGTGACTGCTTAATTCATTACTGTGATCTGTCAACTAGTTCATGTATTACTATGCATTTGTAGACGATTATTTTGTAAATTTCAAGGTTTGCTTTTCCTGATACATGTATTTTATGCAAACCTTCATATTTATCTTTTTTTAAAGAGTTTTTAATATTCTATGCAATGCTTTGCAAAAACCTAATGTACATTTGTACTTTCTACTGGGACTTTCAAAACCTCGCAATCACCATTCCATGACAAAATGATAGTGAGAAATGTTTGGTTTATTCTTCAAGGTATGTATGCAGCTCTATCTTGCTGTATATTCTGAGGTAAAGAGAATGTTTCATGGGTAGTGTTAGGGGGCAGAGACCCCCACCAACCATCTCATCGGGGAGTGGGCACGCCTAGTCACAGCACCTTAGATTGTTGAGTAGATTTTGTGACGTAGAGTTAAGTAGCTTGATTCGTCAGGACGTATTGGGTAGCATGAATTCCTGTAGATTGTGCTGAATGATAGGTTGGGTTCCTGTAGAGTTTTTTGAAAGTTGGTGGATTGGTCTATAGATGTGTCAGTAATCTTTGAAAATATTACAGACTGTAGAGTTTCACTAGCCAAATTTGTTTTTTGTGCAAGTTTTAGACATTTTTGTTCTCTTCTGATTTCTGCCAGTTTTACCTAATAGTATCTCAGATATTCTACATGCCCTCGCCTGCTATGGAGACTTACCTTATCAAGATTATCAGCTCTGATGTGTAAGGACTGTCTGTAATTTGTTCTTTTGCAAATTTTCCTCTGTCAAAGATTATTCCACTTTGAAAATAACAAGAAAAAAATTTGAGGCCTCTTTTGATAAATTAAGCTGTCTCCTACATTTTTATTTCTGTATTTTATTTAGAAATACAAATAGCATAGTTAGCTTTTACAACTGATACAATGACAATAAAAGTAGGGATGCCACATCATATTTAGATGTGAATTTGTAATATTGCTGATATAATATAAGCTAGATTTATTGTAATATTTACCTGGTCTTGTTATTACAATAGATTATCAAAATAGGGCATATAATAATATGAATGTTCTTATTAGCAGCATTAAATTTGAGATGTAGCAATTGAGCAAGTCATAGACAAAATAGCAAAGAATAGTCATAGACCTTTCGTGAATGCTGCCCTTGGTCTCTTTATGGTTTTTAGTGTTTCACATGAATTCATTGGGAAAAAAAGCTCTGATGGGGTACCTAGGAAATGGCTCTTTCTAATAATCTTCTATCACATCAATACTTAACAGATATATACATTCCTTTTCCAAAAAATATTGGACTAAGTTGTATAAAATCCATTAAACACTAGCAAGAGGATTTCAGATCTCAATAGTATTCTTTATTTTTTCCTTTCACTTACAACTCACATACCCAAACTACAGATCAGTATCTATGCCATCCTGCTGTACTATTACAGTAATTATAATTCTTACGGTTGTTTCTGGTAATTTTTATTATCAGTTGTAATATGTAATGACTTGGCTGTGTAAGGAACCTCCAAACACATTATCACAGTGATCATATGTATCATATCAACACAAACCCTCTATATCATACAGATATTATCAACTTGCAAAGGAAATATAACAGATGAAGTGCCTTAAATTTTAATTGCAAGCAAACATTACCTTGTACCATATGTCCAGGTGAAACTGATACTATATCTGAATATTCAAAGTAGGCATCATCACTATTTGAAAATAAATATAATAATGTCAACAAATCGTTTAATTTCAAATTCTTACACTGAGGCTATTTTTACGGCCATGGCAACAGCCATAGTACATTTCACAATGATAATACCATGTGCATTTTCCTAAGTATAAAATTTTAGTGAATGCACATGTGTTACCGGAACTTCCTCCATGTCGTAAGAATAGTCCATGAATAATTGTTAAGCCCTCCGAATACCTTGCTTGTTGTCGTGGGGGGTGCTTAGGAGATGGAGACTGAGGCCCAATGTAGGGGATTGATCCTACCTTAGGCCTCAGCCCTTGCCTCAACTAATTTTGCATGGTCTTTCCATCTTCCCCATTCCTCTTTCGTATCTTCTTCATCCCCTTCTGTCCCATTCGTAAAGTGTGAGAGCTTGGCTTTGTGTCAGTCATGAATGGCCTCCGGGGGCCCATTTCATTAAGGCTCACCATGGCCAATACTGAAGATTCTTTACCCTTAATAGGGGTATTAAGGCTTGTCATTTCATCAACTAGCCCGTTTGAAATTGATTTTGATTTTGACCACTGATATTAATACTCCTTCTTTGACGTTTACTGACAACTCTATCCATTCTGAACCACCCACCCAGGTTATTACTCAACCTCCAGAATGCACCCCTTCCTCTCCCCTAACCTTCTCTCTGTCTCCAACTGCAGAGTCTTCTTCAGTGTCTACCCCATCTTTCCTTATTACTATTCTTCATTCCTCCCAGTACCTTGCTCGTTGTTGTTGTGGAAGGGCTTAGGAGGTGGAGACTGAGGCCCAGTGTAAGGGATCACCCCTACCTGGGAGTCGTTAATTGTTTAGCTCTTGCCCCTTATGGGGACCCTGAGGGGTAGACTGTTTCTTTTCCCTACTTAATTCATGCACACCATGGCCAATAATAAAGATTCTTTACCCTTAATAGGGGCATTAGGTTATGCCCTTTCATCAACTAGCCTATCTAAATTTGATTTTGATGGTTTTCTGACCCCTGCTCCTCCTTTGACCAATCACTGATACTAATATTCCCTCTTCGACTACTGACTACTCTATCCATTCCAGAACACCCATCCGAATCCCCTTATCTCCTCCCCCAGACTCTTCTCCTGCTACTTCTCCAACAGCCATCTTGACCCATATTACCTGATGATTATTTCATAACAGCTCTTTTACCAGTTTTTCCTTAAGCAATTTTACTATAGCTTCCCCAACAACAGATACACTCCATTCCATTTAATTGCTCTATACCCTTAACCCTTTCCATTATTAATATCTGATATACATCATTTGCACCCCCTCTTTACCCTTTTCCCTATCATACTATCCCATAACACTCTGCAACCTTTGACCTTTATCAGTTTTTATACTAATTGTTAAGTCATTTACCCTCTTCACCACATTGCTTTACCATAGGGCTATATGACCTTAGGTGTCTAGCACATTTATTTGTTTCAACCATTAACCATTAACTAGTCATGGCAACTTAGACTATTGAATAAATTTTATGAAGTTGAGTTGGTGAATGTGTCTGTTCCGGAAAACATTAACAACAGCCCCACATATCCCTATGGGAACGTGACATGTTTTCCATGTAGGATGGAATAGAAATGTCAACTTTATGATTTTGTGACATTTTGCTCACTCACACAGCATGCTATTATACATACTGATCATGATGCTATAGTGTTAAGATTAACACATCCTCCACTTATATTTTGGTGTTTGGTCTGGTTCTTTATTTGATGATAAACTTCCAGTATCATCACTATATCACACATTGCAAGCGTACAGTGTCATTCTCTAAGACTATCCCATGTTGGCCTTTAGAGGATTATGATAGAAATATAAACCAGTGGTAAATGATGTACCAAGGAAAATTACTGCTCTGTTTTAGTGTGTGGTCATGAAAGAAAATTAAGAAACATTTTATTCATTATATATAGGTGATTACTTTGCTGTATGTATATATTTGGTAAATCTTTACAGTAACTCACCAGAAACTAAGTCCCCAATTTCATGTCACAAAATCTTTTTAACAATCTAAGTTGCCATGACTGGAGTGCCTGACTACTTGAGAGGAGGTGTTAATGGGAACCTCTGCCCCCTAACACCTCCTAGAAAACATTGTCTTCACCTCAGTATGCATGTCAAGATAGAACTGTAACCCCAGATAAAAGAGTGTTGATGTGCATTGGCAGTTTCCCCTGTTTGCGCTAGTCTCATTTGGTAGTTTGTGAGCGACATTCAGCACTTAAAAGCTTTTATTTTGACACAGTTTTTAAAAATATTATAAATTTGAAGGTTTACCTTCACTTTCGGTGCTATTGCCTAATAGCTGTACCATATAAATGAAGCTGCAGTTATTGGAGAAAAACAAACTCTGTCCAATGAGCCAATAGCTCCGGAATGGTCACGTTACAATGCCATTTGATACTTTGTCCACAACAGCCATGGCATGTTCAGACATGTCAGCCAGTGGCAAGGGATTAAACTGTGAGTGGTGCTTTCCACAGTCTTTTTCTTTTATTTCTAGTGTTAATGTTCGTTCCCACAGATTGTTTCTTGTATCAATGACTGCAACTTTTGGACCTCTACAATGTATCATGTGTTCATACTGTAAAGATTAACCTTATATTTTTTCCAGTTACCTCTAAGAATAGATTTTTAGTTTAGTTTTGTTTTGTTTACTCTAACTTCATTCAGTGTTCACCTTTTGGGGAGAAGTAGTGATATGGGCCAATGCCTTATGTGTTTTTGTTGACTGGTATCAATTATTGGCTGAGGATTCAAAAGTTAATTACTTTTGAGATTACTTTTGATGATTGTAAAAGGGATTCTAAAAGAATGGGATGAGAAAGGTTGGTTTATAAGTTTTCCCAGATGACTTTTATTTTTCCCAAGTGAAGTTTTCCTCCAGATTAATGAATTCCATTTTTATGGGTTTTTTTTACGGTTTATGTAGATCCCATGTATGTTTGAAAATTTACTCAGTACTCTTTTGTTATAAGTAAAGAGAAAGTTTTGATTCTGAATTCTTTGAGTGGTTACTTTTGGTCCTCATAATAATCCTGTGATCTTATCTCCATGTAGGATTACACCAGTAAGCATTGATGTAAGTCTTATTGTATTTGGTTTTCAAGTCGTTGTGATACACTTCTGTGCTTTCCATGAACAAAAATATATTTTTATGTGAAATGCTCTAAAGAAAGGTCAAAATTTATTTCCAAACCTTTTTTCCTGTCCTCTTTTATATTTGATTCATATTATTTTGATCCTAAAAAAGAGAATAATTTCAAATCACAAAAGATTTGATCTTGGAAATCCCTGATTGAATTGATAATATTCACAGTAATGCAGAAATTGTATACATAATGCATTCAGATTTATTTATGTGTTTCCTCTCTCTCTTCATCAACATTTTTGCTGATTGAGAACTGAAAGTAACAGTTTGATGTGAGTGGTTGGTGTGAAATAATAGTGTACGTTGTTGCTCATTGCAGCCATAAAACTTCATACTTGTATAGAGTGCAGAATAGGAAGCAATTTCCATAGTATGGGTGGTATATGAACTTTGGGCTGCACCCTTGCTGCAGTATGCATAGATGCCATCTTCTATCACAGAGTCAGGTCTTTGATAGATGTATGGATGTATTTTATATATGTATCTTTTTTTATGCATTTTACATTTTTTGTATGATATTGTTTTTATAAATATACTTCATGTCTGTTTTCATCTTGCATTTTTAGTCTAGTTATTACAATTAGATTTTTTGAATTTCAGATATGAAGCAGGAACCTTAAAAGAGAATTATGAGAGGCCCAATTCTCTTCCATCATGGAAATGGATTCACACATTTGATTGCAACATGAGTAGAAAATAAGTAGTTTGAGATGTGAGAAGAAAGCAAAATCTATCTCTCACAGAGGCTCTTCGATTTACCTCACAAATGGAGAGTGATGCAGAAGAGGATTCCAAATACCTTGCAGACAGTGTGAGGAAATCTTCTTCACACAGCCATCAGAACAATAGAAGCCATGATGGCCACATATCCAACAGATCACAAAAATCCCTTTCCCATACAAATCCAGAAGAAGACTGGACTCTGTCGCATTCTAGCTTGAAGTCAAGCAGTAGAAAATCAGATAACAGAAGAAGGAACGACCAAACCCCAGGTAAAAACAGATATGGCAGAGCTCAGCAGAGACATGCAGTAGAAGGCGAATTGGAGCACGGGGAATATGCAGACAATGCACAAAATAATGGAGATCAGTTGAGTGTACAGGAAGAAGTGGAAGAGAGTACTAATGACACATCGATGGATGAGACCAGCTTTAGCACTTCCACCTACACTGAAAAGGAAAATGGGAGCTCCTCAGAGCTTTCAATTGACCCTGTTGTTTGGAAGAAATTCAAGTTCCTTACTTCCATCCTCAAGGTAATGTAGAGCTTGACATTATGCTTTCCATAAAAAGATGTCTGTATTGATTCCAAAAAAATGTGTATTTGTGATTATATTAATGTTTCTTTCTTTCTTTATTTCTATTTTTAGATATAAATTTATTCACATGCATGCACATGCAAACGTACATGCACACCCACACGCACACGCATACATGCACACGCATACATGCACATGCATACATGCACACGCACACTCACGCTCACACTCACGCTCACACTCACGCTCACACTCACGCTCACGCTCACGCTCACACTCACACTCACACTCACACTCACACTCACACTCACACTCACTCATACTCACACTCACACTCACACTATTGCTCACACTCACTCACACTCACACTCACACTCACACTCACACTCACACTATCGCTCACACTCACACTATCGCTCACACTCACACTCACACTCACACTCACACTCACACTCACACTCACACTCACACTCACACATACATACATACATACATACATACCACACATACATACATTCATACATACATACATACATACATACATACATACATACATACATACATACATACATACATACATACATACATACATACATACATACATACATACATACATACATACATACATACACATATATACATACATACATACATACATACATACATACATACATACATACATACATACATACATACATACATACATACATACATACATACATACATACATACATACATACATATATACATACATACATATATTCAAACATACAAACAAACAAATATACATACATATATACATACATACATGCATACATACATACATACATACATACATACATACATACATACATACATACATACATACATACATACATACATACATACATACATACGTACGTACATACATACGTACGTACATACATACGTACATCCATCCATCCATCCATCCATCCATCCATCCATCCATCCATCCATCCATCCATCCATCCATCCATCCATCCATCCATCCATCCATCCATCCATCCATCCATCCATCCATCCATCCATCCATCCATCTATCCATCCATCCATCCATCCATCCATCCATAAACACTTAAGTATATGCAAACATAAACACACACACACTAGTAGTAAAACTAATAGTTGAAAAATATCATCAACCACTGCCCACCTATCAATAGTAAACATATAAATCATCAAAAAAGTAACAGGTTTTATTCTGCAATGCCATTCTAATACTCAATATTTTTCATAAGAAGCAACAAGACTATTTCTCTTTTATTGCAGGAAACGCAGCACAACCTCAAGGCGATGGATGAACTAGTCCTCGAGCATCAGCACTTGCAGGAATTGTCAGACCGCGGTGCAATCCGAAGCACAACACACGCATCTGCCAGTTACATCCCGGGAACAGAACAGGTATGAGGAAAGAAACACTTGGGTTTGTTGTGCTTTATATACTACTCCTATGTCCGGATGCATTAGTTGTATATATGTATATATAATGATTCATAGATATCAAATGTGAGTTAGATTATATGTTGTAGACTTCTTGTGCTAGGATTAGAAGCGCGATCTTTTGAATTGATTTTCCGTTTGTAGGCTTGTTAGAGTAATTTTTGCTTGTCGAATGACAATTTGTATTTTTGTGCTTATTATATAAGTTTTTGATATTATATCTCTGAGAAGTTATTAGTAAATTTTTTGCTTCTGATAGTTTAGAATGTAGATATTATTAATTAACTAACTATGAGATATATATGATGATATTCATGATGTTACACAATCTTTAAGAGCACAGCTGAAACTTTTGTTTTTATTACTGTTATTCATATATTCTTTGTCAGAACAATCAGTCTTTATGCATATTCTTTGTAATGTATTAGATATCTTAGGATTTCTTTCTTTTTCAATATGTACTTTGTTATATATGGTGATGATATATATATTCAGATATTTATCCCAAAACATAAAGATTCACTGTAATCTACATTTTCTAGTTTGAGAAAGAGAGTCGTTTTTCCAATTAGTTAGTTTCTTAATCCATTGCCACTGGCAATGACATATATTTAAATGCTGTGCCCATCGTGAGTTTAGTTTATCAATTGTGTTTACAAGTAGGTGGCTCCAACAGCACTTAGTCAAGGTGTGAAACACTAGTCATACCTACGTCAATTGTTTCCCATTTTCCTTGATTTTTAGAGATTCTTTTTACTTTTTATTTACTTTAGTCTTGATTCTTTTTATTTTTTGTTTACATTTGTCTTGTAAATAATAATAATAAACAATAATAATTATAATGTTAGTAGTAATGATAAGAGCATCAATATCAATAACATAAAAAAAAAATCCTTGAAAACTCAAGGAACGGGTAAATCAGAAGAGGGACATGGGCTTGGTTGCTGAGTGTTGCCTTGATGGCTGAGCACTTTTGGAGCCATCTGTGTGTAATCAGACTTCACATAGCTAAACTACAGTATACACTACATGTTTCTGGTAGCAGTGGGTTGAGACCCTGATATATTGCCTCCTTATCAGTAGGCCTGTGGTAAGAAATAAGGCAGTCATGTAAAAACTCATAAGTAATGTAGTTCATGATGATTATATTTACAGCCAACTTCATTTACAGCTTATTTTCAAAAGTAACTTTTTGACTAGGCTCATTAACCTCCAATTTTTCACATTGACAGAATGAAATGCTTTTTGTAGTCCTCCATTTTCTTCTAATCCTTTTGCCTTACAAAATAGTCTGCCAATGCATATCAACCCATAGTACTCGTGGCCTAGTAACGAATTCACCCGAACCATAACATGTGCAGGAGCTTGGTGACGGGGAACCTAAAACAGATGAGGCAAAGCTTGAGGAGATCCTGAGTCTGCTTCACAACCTTACGCGCACACTGTCATCGTATGAACAGCATCCTTTGCTGGTGAGTGCGTGGGATTTTAGATGCATGAATTGTTATTGGTGCTTAGGTGTTGTATATTATAGTGTGTACATGGTATGTGCATGATTATATATTTGCTGTGTTATGATACATAAGAATCTGTATGTTTTATGCTCTACATTATATGTATTTTTCAGAATAGCTGGAAATTAAGAACTCATTTAGTAGAATCAGAAAATTGAATTAGGTGTGAAATGCTAGTCCACATTGATTAGAACAGTGTTATTATTATTCCAAAGGTCTCAGAATTAGATTTTTAATTTGATTAGACTTTTCAACTTGGAATTGTTTAGTGCTAAAATCTTGGTGATTATCATCGGTAATACCAAGGTACTGACAAAGATAGGTAACACCACTTAAGCTTATCTTTTTGAACCCCAAAATGAAATGGACTTTACCTATGAAGCACTTCATTATCATGAATATTAGAGTGAAATTTTTGTTTCACTTTAAGTGATTATAACAATATCAAAGGAATTATATGAATATGTTTTTTTTTATCTAGCTATATCAAATATCTCATGGGACACCCTCATTGCCTAAATGAGATGAAGTCATTTTCTCAACCCCTTTCCATCCCTGTCAATGAGTGTGATAGTTTAAAGTTTTTCAGTAATATTTTCAACAAATGATTGCCAGAAGGATATACCTTGGCAGTTGCCAGTTAGGGTTGTCATAGAGACAAAGTAGTGCTACCTGGCTTGTAAGTTCCTTGGTTTATACCACAAGGTTTGTTTTAATCAGCAGTACACCGGGTGTCATAAGTGGCGTTAATCAATAGTCCCTATTATTTTTTCATTATTTTTTGTGGGAAGCACTGTGAGAAAATTATGGCTTCCTTTTAAAGGCTGGCAAAATTTAGAACATGAACATGGATTTAGATATCTTGTTGATATATGATAATGTCAGTTTTCATATTTTATTCAATGGGTTAATACCACATTGACTACTTTTGTTCACATTGAAATATTATTGCTGTGAAGGTTTTGTAGGGGAAGTAAGGGTGAAATAATGCACATGAAACTACTTCCTATTATTGATAATGAAATGTCATTTATTGATAATTAATGCCAATACCATAATCATGATGTATACATCTCAACTTAAATTTTTCAAATGATAGTACCTGCCATTTGAATGTTCATCCAAAGTTTGAATGTGCAATTGGCTTCAAACTATGTGAAAAGTGCTTAAACTTCTTTACCCTTCAGGGATGAGTATGTCTTTAGCTGTTATGGCGTAATGGCCTATGACGTATACACAAGTCATGACTCGCAATAAGTGGATACAAAACTGTTAGTGCCACAGCATTATCTGTAAAAGGGTTAGAACCAGCACACATTCAAACCTTCCATGGACTGCAGTTTGTTATACAAAATGTCTCAGTAGGCCTCAACACTGGATGCCACTTCTGTGGATTCCAGCCTTCATATTTTGCAGCCAAAACAACTCTGTGTTTTTGGCAGTCAGTTGTAAAGAGCTTTTTACATGTAACAACTTTTGTGCACTCTAAATCTTCATGCTACCACTTCTGTATTGTTCTAACAGAGAATCCAGGGAGCAAGAGATATTGTTTTTTTAAGCTGCTTTGTTAGGGATAGATTGCACTTCATTTGATATTTCAGGAGAGGCAGCATATGATGAAGAGGCACCTTTGGGGCCCCCAGCCTTTCAAATGGGTCCAGAGGGATAGGGCCCTCCTGCAGACATTTTGAATTTAGTTAAGAAGCTCCTAGCCTATTCACTAGGAGATTCTTGGTTTGATTAATTATATCTCTGCTTTTAGATTTGCTTTATTAAGTTCAGTAACTCTTGCTACAGGACAGGACACTATGGAGAGCCACAGTGGCTTCGTATAAACCTTCTGTTTCGTGATGATGAACTCTTGCTATATCCTATTTCTTTTGGCCCCTCACTGTCCATGGTATAATACTACCCCAAAAGCAACATGGCAGAAGAAATTATGTCATCAAGTACTGCAAAATTTAATCAATACAACTTAATCAGTGAATTATTGTTGTATTTTGAGGTTTGGGTGAAAGGGGAGGAGAATTACCATGTAGGCAATTTGTCCTGGACAAATTTCACTAGGGTGGGGGGCAGGGATGATAGCATTCTAAAGTGTGGCATTTATACAATCTCAATGTAGGAGTGGATATTTGAATGGCAGGTATAAGTCTCTCTGTATATGTTTTTTTCTATGAAGTATATACATGTGATTTACTTCACATAAAGATTTAACAAATTCTTGTGTTTAACCCCTTCAATCAGCATAACGTGACCATCACATCATGAAAAAATTTGGCTTGAGGGGTGGTTGACGTGACCATGCCGTGATGGGGAAAAATGGCTGCGGGGTGGATGACGCAAACTTGCCGTAATGAGCGAAAAGACTTGCCACAAGTGCACAAACCTCTTAGAGTTTGATTAGACTAATTTGGTGTTTAGAAAAGCATTATTCCCATTGATAAATGAGAGTGGAATGTAGTGTCCATGAACCATGGCTTCCTTCAGAGAGGATGCCACTTCAATGCTTAGTATCTTATTCCTGGCCACAGTGACTGGTGGTGCAGGTTGCCTTGCAGAAAATTATATATTACTCTTTTCAACTTTGTGCTCTACTGACACCTGTGTTTGGGATGTGATAATGAAACACATTTTTTGGTATATGAAATTGATGTCTTCAAGAGCTTGTACCCAAAATTTGCCTCAGCAAGGTTTGCTCTTCTATGGCATTTAGAAGATGCTTTTATGGCATTCATACACTAAGGAACTATGTTTAGCATTAGAATTTACAGATGGTGCATTGATATCTTATAATGAAATTGTGAATATTACAAGAATGACAGGAGAGTTGAGGTGCTATTATATGTATATTTTATTGAACAGTAGAATTTTTTTTTGTATTTTCCAACTGTGAATTTATTTTAAGGCAGGTGTAGCTGATATCTCTGTGCCTGATAATCAAACACTATTTTTCAGAAAAAAATTTATTTGGTGAAAGCTAAAACAATGCTATTAACAAATGGTATATTTTACTTATAAAAGATGTTCCAGTTTCTTTTATCTTCTCTCCACATTAAAACTAAGTTCTACAAAAATACCATATTAAAAAGTATTAAAAATCCAGAAGTATATCTATTTTACTTACAGTCTGTCCTTTACCATTTAGTAATATC